>NW_026512945.1:14710-109710 GCF_027579735.1 Bombina bombina | reverse complement strand
TAAGTGCCATCTTAACTGTTAGTTTACACACAAAGAACAGTCCTTTGCTTTTATAAAATATATAACTTGTAGGTAAGTAGCTCTGCAGCTGTTATAAAATATACAACTAGAACTAATAGGTAAGTAGTTGTGCGGTTGTTATCTAATATATAACTTGTATGTAAGTAGCTCTGCAGCTGTTAGAAAATATACAACTAGAAGTAATAGTTAAGTAGTTTTGCGGTTGTTATCTAATATATAACTTGTAGGTAAGTAGCTCTGCAGCTGTTATAAAATATACAACTAGAAGTAATAGTTAAATAGTTTTGCGGTTGTTATCTATTATATAACTTGTATGTAAGTAGCTCTGCAGCTGTTAGAAAATATACAACTAGAAGAACTAATAGGTAAGTAGTTGTGCGGTTGTTATCCAATATATAACTTGTAGGTAAGTAGCTCTGCAGCTGTTAGAAAATATACAACTAGAAGTAATAGTTAAATAGTTTTGCAGTTGTTATCTAATATATAACTTGTAGGTAGCTAGCTCTGCAGCTGTTAGAAAATATACAACTAGAAGTAATAGTTAAATAGTTTTGCGGTTGTTATCTAATATATAACTTGTAGGTAGGTAGCTCTGCAGCTGTTAGAAAATATACAACTAGAAGTAATAGTTAAATAGTTTTGCGGTTGTTATCTAATACATAACTTGTAGGTAAGTAGTTCTGCAGCTGTTAGAAAATATACAACTAGAAGTAATAGTTAAATAGTTTTGCTGTTCTTATCTAATATATAACTTGTAGGTAGGTAGCTCTGCAGCTGTTAGAAAATATACAACTAGAAGTAATAGTTAAATAGTTTTGCGGTTGTTATCTAATACATAACTTGTAGGTAAGTAGTTCTGCAGCTGTTAGAAAATATACAACTAGTAGGCAAGTAGTTTTGCGGTGCCGGTTGTTATAAAATATATTGCAGCTGTTAAAAAATATCATCTAGAACTAATAGGTAATATCTTATAATAATTATAATAATATAGCTCACTAGAGATAAAATATAAAATGTTAAATATGCAGGTTTACTGCCTAATTTTAGTATCAGCAGCAGCACAGCAGTTAACTGCTTTTTAAAAAAAAAAAAAAAAACTTTTACCTTTTTTTGCAAAACTTCTAATTGCAATCTGCTAATTAATTAATCTGCTAAAATACTTAAATGTATTAATGGTAAGCAACCGTGACAGCCGTCAACAGTCAACAACTAGTATCAGCAGGCAGCAGCACAGCAGTTAACTGCTTTTTTTTTTTTTTTTTTAAACTTTTACCTTTTTTTGCAAAACTTCTAATTGCAATCTGCTAAAATACTTAAATTTATTAATGGTAAGCAACCGTGACAGCCGTCAACGGTCAACAACTAGTATCAGCAGCAGCACTAAAAAAAAAAAAAAATTACTTTTTTTGCAAAACTTCTAATTGCAATCTGCTAATTAATTAATCTGCTAAACAATTATTATTTTATTATTCCCAAATTACTCCACTAAAGCAAATTGTTTTAAGAGAGAACTCCCTACTACCTAAGTACTCTAATCTGTATCTGACACTGTCTACTCTGTTCTCTCTCTGTCTGACTGACTCACTCTCTCTCAACTTGTCAACTCAACTGTAGTGTAAACTAAACTAATAAGCTGCAGGTCTGCAGCAAAATAATTTTAGGCCCACAACAAGTCAGATCTTCCTCGGACCTCCCTACCCTATCTAATCTCACTCATAGAGTCACAGACTCACAGTCAGGCAGCAGTAACCTGTAACTGCAAGGGCTAGCACCAGCAGCAACAATTTTAGAATAGATATATATATTTTTTTTAAATAACAAGAGAGGCAAGAGCGACAACAAGTTGAACTGCACACAGAGCTCTGTAAAACAAGGCTCCTATCCTCTCAACGGCTATCTCCTCAATGAGATTTTCACGCCGTTGAGGGGGAGGAGCCTTGTGGGGGCCATCACGTGTACGCAACAGCGTATCAGAGGCTGGCTCAGGCAGAGTGGGAGGAGGCAGAGCACAGGCTGAAGTCAACTCGCACACTTCAGCCTGTGCGATTAAGCCTCTATAGGCAATGCCGGGCTGGGAGGAGCTACGCCTGCACAGTGAATGCATAGATCACTGTGCAGGATAGGGGCTCTCTCTATCGCACGTGCGATGGTTAGGAAGTGTGTGTACAGCAGCCTGCCTGGTCGGGAGAGGAGGAGTGAGAAGCTAGTGAAGCGTGGTGTGGTGACGTCAGATGAGCTGAAATACTGTCTGCACTCTGCTCTGTCGTCCGCCCGGTCCTAGCTCCCTCCTGCCTCCTAGACCTAGGCTAGTATAGTACAGTAACAGACAGTATTGTACTAGTATAGGAACGAACTATTGTGAAAATGTATTGCAGTTGCTGGGGTCCTGGGGATAATCATAAAATATAAATTTTTCAGATAGGAGGATATTTGAAAAATTATATTTTATTAAACAATTTATATATATTTTTTTATATTTTTGCTCTTTTTTTTTTTTTTTTGCTCAATTTTATTTTTTTCCTCCTTGCCCCTGGGGATTCACGTGCAAAAGTGCACAAATGGAGGAGCCTCCACTGGGTGAAGGGAAGTAGAAATAAAAAACTAAAATAATATGGTTGCATAAGTGTGCAAAATTAATATTTTGTTGAAGCACCCTTTGATTTTATTACAGCACTCAGTCTTTTTGGGTATGCATTTTTCAGCATGGCACATCTTGACTTAGCAAGATTTGCCCACTCTTCTTTGCAAAAACACTCCAAATCTGTCAGATTGTGAGGACATCTCTTGTGCACAGCCCACTTAAGATCACCCCACAGATTTTTGATTGGATTCAGGTCTGGGCTCTGACTGGGCCATTCCAAAACTTTAATCTTCTTCTGGTGAAGCCATTCCTTTGTTGATTTGGATGTATGCTTTGGGGAGTTGTCATGCTGGAAGATGAAGTTTCTCTTCATGTTCTGCTTTCTAGCAGAAGCCTGAAGGTTTTTTTGCCAATATTGTCTGGTATTTGGAACTGTTCATAATTCCCTCTACCTTGACTAAGGCCCCAGTTCCAGCTGAAGAAAAACAGAGCCAAAGCATGATGCTGCCACTAAAATGCTTCACTGTGGGTATGGTGTTCTTTTGGTTATATGCAGTGTTGTTTTTGCGCCAAACATATCTTTTGGAATTATGGCCAAAAAGTTTAATCTTGGTTTCATCAGACCATAACACCTTTTCCCACATGCTTTTGGGAGACTTCAGATGTGTTTTTGCAAAATTTAGCTGAGCTTGGATGTTTTTTTTCATAAGGAAAGGCTTCCGTCTTGCCACTCTACCCCATAGCCCAGACATATGAAGAATATGGGTAATTGTAGTCACATGCACCACACAGCCAGTACTTGCCAGATATTCATGCAGCTCCTTTAATGGTGCTGTAGGCCTCTTGGCAGCCTCCCAGACCAGTTTTCTTCTCGTCTTTTCATTAATTTTGGAGGGACGTCCAGTTCTTAATAATGTCACTGTTGCGCCATATTTTCTCCACTTGATGATGACTGTCTTCACTGTGTTCCATGGTATATCTAATGCCTTGGAAATTCTTTTGTACCGTTCTCCTGACTGATACTTTTTAACAATGAGATCCCTCTGATGCTTTGGAAGCTCACTGCGAACCATGGCTTTTGCTGTAGGTTGCGACTAAGAAAATGTCAGGAAAGACCTACTAGAACAGCTGAACTTTATTTGGGGTTAATCAGAGGCATTTTAAAGGATGGCAGGTGTGTACTGATTCCTATTTAACATGATTTTGAATGTGATTGCTCAATTCTAAATACAACTACATCCCCAGTTATAAGCAACCATATTTTATTTTTTTATTTTTACTTCCCTCCACCTAGAAGTTTTCAGTTTGTTTTTCAATCAAGTTTTACAGTTTATAGGTCACATTAAAGGTGGAAAAAGTTCTGAAATGATTTATCTTCGTCTCATTTTTTTACATCACAGAAACCTGACATTTTAACAGGGGTGTGTAGACTTTTTATATCCACTGTATATATATATACTGTATATACATATGTATGTGTGTGTATATTTGTACTGTATGTGTGTATGTGTATATATGTATATGTGTGTGTGTGTATGTGTATGTGTATACATATATATCGCTTTGTATTTACTGCATTGCTGTATCTGACATTTCACAAAGGGAACACAATGTTCCCGAACGTTATGTTTTTTAATGGATTAAATTAAACATTATATTTTATACTACCACCAGTGAGTGCCTTTTTTCATCGTTTTGGATTTTGGATTTTTTGAGAGTGCACCCTGGAAGTTGATGGACTATTGAATTATGGAGTGCCTATTCCACTGACTTTGCTATATATATATATATATATATATATATATATCTCAAAATTTCACTCGCCTACTCGCCACTGGCGAATGAAATTTAAACAGGGGCGAGTAAGATAGTGAGTGAATGCTGAAACATCCAATCACTATCAGTGTCTGATAACAATAGTGAGTAAATCATCCAATCACTATCAGTGTCTGATAATGTAGTTATTACTGTGTTGAAGCACCTTCAAGGTGGAGCGCGGCGGCATCATGGGAAGAAGCGTGAACAATGTGCTGGAGGTATTTTATATTTCACAATCCTTACCTTGGCTAGGGTAGGCAATTAGGCACAACCGGAACTCCTAAACTGCGACCTTTTGTCTCCAGGACAGCGCACTAAATACGCTACGCAGCACAGCACAGTTTATAAATCAACATCCTGACACCATTACCGCGTTAGTGGCAGCAGACAGTCGACTAGGCTAGTCAGTCAGTGAGACTGAGCTTAGAGTAAGTGGCAGCCTTGTATGCGAAGTAGCAAACCAAACTTCAAAGAGAAGTGACTCCCGGCCAGGATCCGACTGAGTTACCAGTTGTGTTACCATACCGAGTCAGACAGGTGAGGAACTGACAGCGTCACTATCATAAGTTGAGCTGCATTATACTTCACATGGGTAAGTAAGTATAAAAATGTGAATATACAGTATTTGCCTGCTATGGGTCACGGACACTTTGCTATATTTAAGTTCAGTATCATCTTCATCATTCTCTAAACTTTGAATGTGATCAAACATACAAGTCTCCAATAATTCAAATATTTTCATTTAACATGATAAATATTCGTTTTACAGTTTGCCCAGGATACAAAAATCACACAGCTAAACTAAAACAACCTCACAGCAGACAACCTACACTAAATGGTTTGAAGCAACAGTGAGCAAACAAGTCACCTCCAGGAAATAAAAGTCCCAAATCAAATTTAAATGCAGTAGATATAGGAATACAGTCACCTGTGTTGCTATATTTATCTTGTTTTTGAACTTTATTATATTTTCACTGGTTACTCAGAGGGATGTAAAATGCAACACTGGAAGTGACATCAGTGACACCAGAAATTAGTGTATTAATGTATTAAGGTGCAAGGGATAATGTTGAATTCTTAAAAATAGGTATATGGTGACAATGCCACTAAAGGACCATAAATGCAAGTAATACACAAATTCCAGGGATTTATAAAATAGGTAAAAAAAACAATTGAAATCATGAGGTCTTGAACACAAGCAGAATAGACTTAGCTTGGTCATGTCTAAACTGTTGTATATTAAATCATAGTTAAAGGACCATTATGTGCCGGTTTCCTTGTGACTGTCAATTTATATTCATGTGTTACTGTTAACTAATGACCCATTCATGACCGGACATAATTTGTGTTGAATAATAATTAAATTGGCTGAAATTGCCTTGTAGGGTGGATCAGGGACTACCTTTATTAGCAAAATACTAGTATCACCATCTAATTAAATATATATTTTTAAGAAAATTGTATCTATGAAAACACTGCCAAGTGCCAGTATATAGAAAATATACAGTATATAAAAAATAAAAGACACAGGGCAGATAGTAACCACACGTACAGTTTCTCAGCACTGGTGTACAGCACACAGGGAAGCAAAGTACTTTTACACACACACACACACAGCAGTGACTCTTTCTCTACAGAATAAAAAACAGCTGCTTTTTTTTATTACTATATTTATCATTATTTAATTTGATATGGTATAAAATAAAAATAAAATTAAAATTACTGCACAAGAAGACGTTTTTCAATGACTAAATTGGTGGGACAGTGGGCGTGGTGTGGGCGGGCACTGGGCGTGGTGCGGGCAGGCAATGAGTGGGATCAGAGATGGCGAGTAAAATTTTGGCCTGGCTAGTAGCTTAGGACTTGAAATTTTGAGCCCTGATATATATAAATATGTATGTGTGTGTGTGTATATATATATATATATATATATATATATATATATATATATATGTATGTGTGTGTGTGTATGTGTATATATATATATATATATATATGTGTGTGTGTGTGTACAATTATTACAGCATGGGACATTAATCCCTTCTCAAGAAAGTCATACCTGACAAATAGCTAAGTAAGCAATACAACCAGTTTCTCTTTCAGCTTATCTGCTTGACATTGTGTTATCACACAGCACAAACATTCAGCCTGGATATTGGTTACTTCAAGGGACATAAAACATTTTTTTTCTTTCATGATACAGATAGAACATACAATTTAAACAACTTTCCAATTTACTTCTGTTATAAAATTGTCTTTGTTATCTTGTTATTCTTTATTGAAAAACAGTAAAGTAAGCTCATGAGTGTGCACGTGTCTGCAGCTCTATATGGCAGCAGTTTTGCAACAAAGCAAATTTGATAATAGAAGTAAATTAGAAACTTTTAAAAAATTGTATTCTCTATCTGATGTTCCTTTAAGTGGTAACATTTTATATAAAAATCTTAAAGCATTTACTGTCCCTTTAACTTAACTCATCAGACCAGTTTTTTTATAATAGCCCCAGGTGAGATAATAAAGATTTAGCCTCCACCGGAGAGATTAGGATTTTAGAATATCCTTGGATTTTAGTTTATATTGTGTCCTTGGGTTTTAGTTTATGTATTTTGCGTGCATAAGCCCAGCAGGAGTAACCCTGCACCCCTGTAACCCCCATAAGCCCCCCTCTGTAACCTACATAAGCCCCATCAGCTCCCAATGTAACCCCCAATAGCACCCCCTGTGTAACCTACATAAGTCCCATCAGTTCCCACTGTAACCCCCAATAAGCACCCCCTTTAACATCATAAACACTGCACCGCCTGTAACCTCCATCAGCCCCCAACCCACATAAGTCCCAGCGCACCCCCTCCCTTTAACCCGCATCAGCCACAGCGCCATCAGCTCCCACTGTAACCCCCAATAGCACCCCCTGTGTAACCTACATAAGTCCCTTCAGTTCACACTGTAACCCCCCAATAAGCACCCCCTTTAACATCATAAGCACTGCACCGACTGTAACCACCGTCAGCCCCCAAACCACATAAGTCAAAGGGCCCTCCCCCCGTAACCTGCATCAGCCACAGCGCGCGCACCCTCCTCCCTGTAACCCGCATCAGCCACAGCGCTCAATCGGCTCAATGTCGCAAGACGGGCACCGCAAGTCGGCGGCCCTCCTGTACGTCATCCACGATTAATCGTGCAGCCCTTTTATATATATATATATATATATATATAGCCGGTTTGTTCTTTGATTATGGTTGAAACTTATCCTCATACACCGGGCGTTTTCCTTTCTTGCTGAATTGGGCTGGAGTTTGTTTGATGCAGGTGCTTAGCGGTCAGGTGAGCAGGCTGTTTTTGAGAGAAGCTGTTACTGGTCTGAATACACAGCATACTACAGTGGATATGGATCATCAGTTTTGCTGCTGAAAAGAGGAAGCATTTTATCCCCTATAACTACCGCACTGACAAACTGGGGGACAAATTCAAGGCGGACCTGCATAGTTCCCGGGGGACCGGTGATCATCTGGACTCTGGGGAGCAAAGTGTGTTCCGTTTATAGTTTGAGGCAGTGTATGTTACACCCCTTAGCTGGACGGTAGGAGACTGAACAAGGCAGGCTTCATGTGAGATAACACAACACATCCTAGGCAGCTATTTGGTGAACATTTCCACTAACATTCTAAAACTGCAGACTAACAGTATTTCTCCATTTTTTGCTTTGCCACTGATATACTTAACTGTCATGTTTTACTGTGTTTTGAGCATATTTAATCATCTACATACATATATTCAATAAAAGATACCAAAAGAATGAAACAAAATTCATGAAGTAAATTGGAAAATTGTTTAAAATGATAAACTCTACCTGAATTATATGTTCTACCGGAATAAAAAAATTGGGGTTGCATATCCTTTTAAGCAACTGTCTCTATTAGCACATACCCTATGTGCTCTGTGTGATCATAGCCATTCACTTCATGTGCTTCAGAGGTTATGTCTGACTAGGATACATCTCCAGTACTGACAAATACTTAACAGACACTTTCACTGGAAATACGAAATTCAAATATTTATATTTCCATCAATCTTTCACTTGTATGAAGAATAGTGTTTAACAAGTCTATTTATTTGGTCACACTTTTTGATTGTGAATGTGTTTTTTCTTTCCTAAAGGGGCAGAGCTGAAGCATATAACAAAATGTAGAGTCTAAGGCTCTGCAGTAAGTTAACTAAGAGACTTATAGGGACAGTCAAAATTAAACTTTCATGATTCAGATAGGGCATGCAAAAACATTCCAATTGACTTGTATCTTCAAATTGGCTTTGGTTCTCTTGGTATTCTTTGTTGAAAGATAAACCTAGGTAGCCTCATAACGGATTTCTAAACTCTTGAAGGCCGCCTCTTATCTCAGTGCATTTTGACAGTTTTTCTCAGCTAGACAGAGCTAGTTCATGTATGCCATAGAGATAACATCATGCTCACTCCCGTGGAGTTATTTATGAGTCAGCACTGATTGGCTAAAATGCAAGTCTGTCAAAATAACTGAAACAAGGGGCAGTCTGCAAAGGCTTAGATACAAGGTAATCACTAGGTACTCTGTTTAATAGCATTGACAGTTTGCTGAATTAAACTAGTGAGCCTTTTGTGATTGGACACCATATGCAGCCCATATCATGATATCATCAGTGGGCGGAGCTTGGAAGCCATTTTAAAGTTGCCAGAAACAATATTCATTTTAAAATAACTTTTTTACTGTTCCTGCTACAAGATATACAAAAGGGTGCAGGAGGCGATTTGCAGCTTAGTCTAAGGTAAAACGTTAAGATGACTAAGGTATAGACTGTCCCTTTAAGCATAAAAAAAGATTTACCTGCTCAAAAAGGGCATCCCGTTTTCCTCTGAGATCAGTAAAGGCACAGTTGCATCTGCTGTTTTCCACTGTCTTCCACATGTTTGATTCAATGAGGCCCATTTATCAAGTTCCGAATAGAGCTTGAGGGCCCGTGTTTCTGGCGAGTCTTCCGCTGCTCCATAACCCTGTCTGCCTGCTCTGATTAGGCGGACAGAGATCGAGTACGATCGGGTCGATTGGCCGCGAATCTGCAGGGGGCGGCGTTGCACCAGCAGCTCACAAGAGCTGCTGGTGCAATGCTGAATACGGAGAGCGTATTGCTCTCCGCATTCAGCGATTTCTGTCGGACCTGATCCGCACTGTCGGATCAGGTCCGACAGACATTTGATAAATAGGCCTCAATGCCTGCAGCCAAAGTAAACCCTATGCAGTTGTAATGCTTTTAAAGGGACATAAAAAAAATAATTTTCTTTCATGACTCAGATATTGTAATTTAAAACAACTTTCTAATTTACTTATATGATCAATTTTTCTTTATTCTTTTTGTATATTTGTTGAAGCACTCCATGGCAGCAGTTTTGCAAGATTGTTATCCATTTACAAGAGCACTAGATAGCAGCACTATTTCCTGACATGTAGTGCTCCATACACCTACCTAGCTATCTCTTCAACAAAGAATACCATGGGAACAAAGCAAATTTAAAAATGGAAAGTGCCTTTCTGAAGAAGCTCCAGTGTGCATTGCAGGGACATAAATATATATAAATATAAGCATATTACTGGGAACGCACAGTTCCCATAGACCACAATGTAAAGGCACTTCTAACACCCCACTACCGCCAACTTTAGCAACAAAATACAGCCTAGTTTATTAAAAAATAAAGATTCTGCTATCTTGATTTTGTAATAAAATGCACTACACAGTTATTTGGGGACATTTGGGGCACATTTAGAAAATTAACCAGAGATCTGATCTCTGGTTAATTTTATAAGCGCAAATTGCTACCGGAAGCTTGCGGTAGCAATACCCAGTGACTTGATAATTTAGTGCTCTTCTTGTAATCTGTTCCTAAATCCTTAACATAAACCCATACATTTGATATCTACAAAATACTATCGGCTAGATTTGGAGTTTTGTCGGTAACGACCCGTGTAGCTAACGCCGGCTTTTTTCTGGCCGCACCATAAAAATAACTCTGGTATTGAGAGTCCACATAAAGGCTGCGTTAGGCTCCAAAAAAGGAGCGTAGAGCATTTTTAACGCAGCTTCAACTCTCAATACCAGAGTTGCTTACGCAAGCGGCCAGCCTCAAAAACGTGCTCGTGCACGATTCCCCCATAGGAAACAATGGGGCTGTTTGAGCGGAAAAAAAACCTAACACCTGCAAAAAAGCCGCGTTCAGCTCTTAACGCAGCCCCATTGTTTGCTATGGGGAAACATTTCCTACGTCTGCACCTAACACCCTAACATGTACCCAGAGTCTAAACACCCCTAACCTTACACTTATTAACCCCTAATCTGCCGCCCCCGCTATCGCTGACACCTGCATTTTATTTTTAACCCCTAATCTGCCTCTCCGTAAACCGCCGCTACTTACATTATCCCTATGTACCCCTAATCTGCTGCCCCTAACACCGCCGACCCCTATATTATATTTATTAACCCCTAATCTGCCCCCCTCATCGTCGCCTCCATCTGCCTACACTTATTAACCCCTAATCTGCCGACCGCAAAGCGCCGCCACCTACGTTATCCTTATGTACCCCTAATCTGCTGCCCCTAACACCGCCGACCCCTATATTATATTTATTAACCCCTAATCTGCCCCCCTCAACGTCGCCTCCACCTGCCTACACTTATTAACCCCTAATCTGCCGAGCGGACCTGAGCGCTACTATAATAAAGTTATTAACCCCTAATCCGCCTCACTAACCCTATAATAAATAGTATTAACCCCTAATCTGCCCTCCCTAACATCGCCGACACCTAACTTCAATTATTAACCCCTAATCTGCCGACTGGAGCTCACCGCTACTCTAATAAATGTATTAACCCCTAAAGCTAAGTCTAACCCTAACACTAACACCCCCCTAAGTTAAATATAATTTAAATCTAACGAAATTAATTAACTCTTATTAAATAAATTATTCCTATTTAAAGCTAAATACTTACCTGTAAAATAAATCCTAATATAGCTACAATATAAATTATAATTATATTATAGCTATTTTAGGATTAATATTTATTTTACATGTAACTTTGTATTTATTTTAACCAGGTACAATAGCTATTAAATAGTTAAGAACTATTTAATAGCTAAAATAGTTAAAATAATTACAAATTTACCTGTAAAAGAAATCCTAACCTAAGTTACAATTAAACCTAACACTAGACTATCAATAAATTAATTAAATAAACTACCTACAATTACCTACAATTAACCTAACACTACACTATCAATAAATTAATTAAATACAATTGCTACAAATAAATACAATTAAATAAACTAGCTAAAGTACAAAAAATAAAAAAAGAACTAAGTTACAAAAAATAAAAAAATATTTACAAACATAAGAAAAATATTACAACAATTTTAAACTAATTACACCTACTCTAAGCCCCCTAATAAAATAACAAAGCCCCCCAAAATAAAAAAAATGCCCTACCCTATTCTAAATTACTAAAGTTCAAAGCTCTTTTACCTTACCAGCCCTGAACAGGGCCCTTTGCGGGGCATGCCCCAAGAAATACAGCTCTTTTGCCTGTAAAAAAAAACATACAATACCCAAGCCCCCCAACATTACAACCCACCACCCACATACCCCTAATCTAACCCAAACCCCCCTTAAATAAACCTAACACTAAGCCCCTGAAGATCATCCTACCTTGTCTTCACCTCACCGGGTATCACACCGATCCGTCCAGAAGAGCTCCTCCGATGTCCTGATCCAAGCCCAAGCGGGGGGCTGAAGAGGTCCATGATCCGGCTGAAGTCTTCATCCAAGCGGGGCAGAAGAGGTCTTCCATCCGATTGAAGTCTTCATCCAAGCGGCATCCATCCGGAGCGAAGCGGCAGCATCCTGAAGACCTCCACCGCGGAACATCCATCCTGGCCGACGACTGAACGACGAATGACGGTTCCTTTAAATGACGTCATCCAAGATGGCGTCCCTCGAATTCCGATTGGCTGATAGGATTCTATCAGCCAATCGGAATTAAGGTAGGAATATTCTGATTGGCTGATGGAATCAGCCAATCAGAATCAAGTTCAATCCGATTGGCTGATCCAATCAGCCAATCAGATTGAGCTTGCATTCTATTGGCTGATCGGAACAGCCAATAGAATGCGAGCTCAATCTGATTGGCTGATTGGATCAGCCAATCGGATTGAACTTGATTCTGATTGGCTGATTCCATCAGCCAATCAGAATATTCCTACCTTAATTCCGATTGGCTGATAGAATCCTATCAGCCAATCGGAATTCAAGGGACGCCATCTTGGATGACGTCATTTAAAGGAACCGTCATTCGTCGTTCAGTCGTCGGCCAGGATGGATGTTCCGCGGTGGAGGTCTTCAGGATGCTGCCGCTTCGCTCCGGATGGATGCCGCTTGGATGAAGACTTCAATCGGATGGAAGACCTCTTCTGCCCCGCTTGGATGAAGACTTCAGCCGGATCATGGACCTCTTCAGCCCCCCGCTTGGGCTTGGATCAGGACATCGGAGGAGCTCTTCTGGATGGATCGGTGTGATACCCGGTGAGGTGAAGACAAGGTAGGATGATCTTCAGGGGCTTAGTGTTAGGTTTATTTAAGGGGGGTTTGGGTTAGATTAGGGGTATGTGGGTGGTGGGTTGTAATGTTGGGGGCTTGGGTGTTGTATGTTTTTTTTTACAGGCAAAAGAGCTGTATTTCTTGGGGCATGCCCCGCAAAGGGCCCTGTTCAGGGCTGGTAAGGTAAAAGAGCTTTGAACTTTAGTAATTTAGAATAGGGTAGGGCATTTTTTTATTTTGGGGGGCTTTGTTATTTTATTAGGGGGCTTAGAGTAGGTGTAATTAGTTTAAAATTGTTGTAATATTTTTCTTATGTTTGTAAATATTTTTTTATTTTTTGTAACTTAGTTCTTTTTTATTTTTTGTACTTTAGCTAGTTTATTTAATTGTATTTATTTGTAGCAATTGTATTTAATTAATTTATTGATAGTGTAGTGTTAGGTTAATTGTAGGTAATTGTAGGTAGTTTATTTAATTAATTTATTGATAGTCTAGTGTTAGGTTTAATTGTAACTTAGGTTAGGATTTCTTTTACAGGTAAATTTGTAATTATTTTAACTATTTTAGCTATTAAATAGTTCTTAACTATTTAATAGCTATTGTACCTGGTTAAAATAAATACAAAGTTACCTGTAAAATAAATATTAATCCTAAAATAGCTATAATATAATTATAATTTATATTGTAGCTATATTAGGATTTAT
This sequence comes from Bombina bombina, assembly GCF_027579735.1. Lineage (NCBI taxonomy): Eukaryota > Metazoa > Chordata > Amphibia > Anura > Bombinatoridae > Bombina > Bombina bombina. Next base: position 95,974 of record NW_026512945.1, on the reverse strand, counting down.
TTTACAGGTAAATATTTAGCTTTAAATAGGAATAATTTATTTAATAAGAGTTAATTAATTTTGTTAGATTTAAATTATATTTAACTTAGGGGGGTGTTAGTGTTAGGGTTAGACTTAGCTTTAGGGGTTAATACATTTATTAGAATAGCGGTGAGCTCCGGTCGGCAGATTAGGGGTTAATAATTGAAGTTAGGTGTCGGCAATGTTAGGGAGGGCAGATTAGGGGTTAATACTATTTATTATAGGGTTAGTGAGGCGGATTAGGGGTTAATAACTTTATTATAGTAGCGCTCAGGTCCGGTCGGCAGATTAGGGGTTAATAAGTGTAGGCAGGTGGAGGCGACGTTGAGGGGGGCAGATTAGGGGTTAATAAATATAATATAGGGGTCGGCAGTGTTAGGGGCAGCAGATTAGGGGTACATAAGGATAACGTAGGTGGCGGCGCTTTGCGGTCGGCAGATTAGGGGTTAATAAGTGTAGGTAGGTGGAGGCGACGTTGTGGGGGGCAGGTTAGGGGTTAATAAATATAATACAGGGGTCGGCGGTGTTAGGGGCAGCAGATTAGGGGTACATAAGGATAACGTAGGTGACGGTCGGCAGATTAGGGGTTAAAAAAAATTATTCGAGTGTCTGCGATGTGGGGGGACCTCGGTTTAGGGGTACATAGGTAGTTTATGGGTGTTAGTGTACTTTAGAGCAGTGTTTTTCAACCAGTGTGCCGTGGCACACTAGTGTGCCGTGAGAGATCCTCAGGTGTGCCACGGCAGACTGACAACAGTGTGACATTTTTTAAACTTTGCTTGTTTTTTACTCCCAGTGCAGAGGTAGTTTGTAGGAGGCATGGCATAACAGCACAACACATACAGTATGTGTGTGTTTGTGTGTATGTGTATATATATATATATGCTGTATTAGGCTACAATGTGTGATTTTTTTTAAATTTTGGGATGGTGGTGTGCCACAGGATTTTTTAATGTAAAAAAGTGTGCCACGGCAAAAAAAAGGTTAAAAATCACTGCTTTAGAGTACAGTAGTTAAGAGCTTTATGAACCGGCGTTAGCCCAGAAAGCTCTTAACTACTGACTTTTTTCCTGCGGCTGGAGTTTTGTCGTTAGATGTCTAACGCTCACTTCAGAAACGACTCTAAATACCGGAGTTAGAAAGATCCCATTGAAAAGATAGGATACGCAATTTACGTAAGGGGATCTGCGGTATGGAAAAGTCGCGGCTGAAAAGTGAGCGTTAGACCCTATTTTGAGTGACTCCAAATACCGGCGGTAGCCTAAAACCAGCGTTAGGAGCCTCTAACGCTGGTTTTCACGGCTAACGCCAAACTCCAAATCTAGGTGTATGATTGCTGCAATACAAAGCATTGCAACGTTATTGACTGATATTAAATATGCACATATTTGTTTTGCATAAAATAAATAAAGCCAAAGATACAACTGACCTATATCTGTAGGCGTGGTGGAGACAGGGTGTAATTTATCTATAACATTGTACCAGTCTTTCAGCACCAAATTCCCAAGTTCTTCTTTAGTTTTAAAAAATCTCACTGGTAATCCTTTGTCCACAATTTTGACCTTTAACTCCCATATCATTGATTCTTCATATTCCGTTTTATTTGCAAAAGTTGATAGAATCAGTTCCTTCTCCTGTTCCTTTGCATCTTGTAATTTTTTTTCAACATAGTCATAATCTCTGAAGTAGAAGTATTGATACTGATGATCACTCAAGAATACAGCTTGGTTAATTTCCAGTTCTGTGAGGCTACGTTTTCTATTAGTTCCATCAAGCACCCAGGGATAGCCATTATTTGCGGCCACAACCATGTTCTGCTCCACATTAGAAAGGTTAGAGAATTCCTTAGGATCAGGTAAACGAGGAAAGAAACACTGCTGTGGCTCTGGAACAAATTCACCATATGTGTGGCCAAGAATGCATATAAAGAAAGGGGAAGAGTTGCTTATGTAATCAAGAGAGAGCTTTAGCTGCTCAGAATAGAGGTGGTAGGACTCTCTGGGTAAAATGTTTTTTTGTATTTCTTCAAGTGGCCACTTTAGGTCAACAGCTTTGAATGAAGATCCTCTAGTAAAGCACAAATGATCCAGCTGAGGGAATATAATATGTGTTAGATAACTTCTTTCTTCTTGGAAATCTTTTTTTGTTGAACACACATAGGGACAGATAGACGGCCTGCTTGTAAAATGATATCTGTGCTCCTCTTGAGTTATGGGTCCTAAGGGCTCTGGCAAGAGTGTCATGATATAAAACTATGCTTCTACCGTAAGTTTGTACATAGAGCAGCAGAGAGTTGCTCTGTTGGTGAATTCACAGCAGATTTACACAGCAGAATGACAGAGCTGGAAAACAGCTTGGCTTAACTTCAGCAATACCTAAAATAAAATTTTAAAAGTTATAAATCTGACCTTATGCAGACATGTTAGAAATGCATACAGAAAATAAAATGCGCTATATTTAAAACATTTTTGTTTTCTATATACCTGCAATGCTATATATATATATATATATATATATATATATATATATATATATATATATATATATAGTATTCAAATCTTCAGACCAACCCACAAAATGCCAGCTGCCTGGGTGCAAAAATTTTTTCGAGGATATACTCCCCTTCATCAGCCTAACACAATACGTGAAAAACACACCTTTTTATAGTGATTACAGACAAGCACAATTCATACCTCCCTCTCATCCCAATGGCGCCAAACAAATGTGCTGGAACGCAAGCCTGTGTTCCACTGTCTCGTGTTACCAGAAGTATACATCCGTTACGTCCGGAAGTGTATCTACAGATCATATGTAAAATATCTAAATCGTAACTTTGTACAAATCGTCTCAATGTGTAAATTAACTTGTGGAAAATATCTTAAATTAGGGGCGTCTATCCGTGTGGTATTTGAACATCCTTCGTCAAGCTTCGAATAAGGATCTAAGTGCAACTCACTATGTGTGCCCCCTTCTTGTTTATAGCGTAACCTTAGTTACCGCCCACACCTGGAAATAAATGAGACTTCTACGCTATGCACCAACAGTGTAAAAATTGACAAATACACTTAATTGTCTATATGTGAGGCTTGCTCATTCTGCGTCCGCCCCCATGCATTTATGTGCCCAAACACTGTATATAGTGATCTCCCAAACGGCATACACCAATTGGAATATACCAGACATCATATGTGGACAGACTGGTATGAATATTAAGTCACAAGTCCTTTAAAGAGAATTGGTGCTACACCAAATGTAGATCATTATTACAGTCCCAACTGCAATATGTGTGCCAGTGCCATATAGTGTCTTGCTAGATCTTATGTCATCAAAATGACACTGTACAACATCATACCTCCGTGGTGCTATATACATTGGATATAAAATCTTAGTACCATGTTACCTATACAAAACAACATTAAAAAACAGAAAACACTTTATCAAAGAATCCACACAAAAGTGTGTACACAAAGACCCTATTGCCTTTTGTAATAATGGCATGATCTGAATTCAGATATGGTCAGAAAAGGGTAATATGGCATAATACTGTAAGAACTCAGCTGTGTATTTAGGAAGGGGTTAACTCCTCATTCAGATACTGGGTCACTTTGGAATGTAGAAAGATAACATTACCAGGCCCCATCTGATAAGGATGACCAGCTGGTTTAAGTAAAGAGCTATATAAAGACCCTTTTGTGTAGCCAAATGCTTTTTTTCCTCCCCCGACTGCATGGCAAGGCTGAAACCATATACTTTTAACATTACCAAGGGGGCTTGCATATGAGTGACATCATCATTGTGGGAGGGTTGAAAGATTTACAATAAAGCCCATCAACACACACGGTTCGGTCTCTCTTTGGGATGTTGATCTGTTAAGACCAAGTGAGTACTTCTTGCTGACACATATAATTACTGCACATCATACATACTCTCATAATAGGATGGGCAACTGTATTAGTGTAATATTGATGTTTAGTTCAGTGCTGTGTATTTATAAGTGATCTGCATATGTGTAATTATATTTAATCTGCATATTGTAATAATGTTTAATTAACCTCATTGTAATAAAGTTTTTGTATTGCTGAAGTAAGACTTTGCAAGTTATTTCCTTGCAGGTAGTTTAATTAAGCTAGTGATTGTGTGTTAATATTTTATAGTGGGTATAATAATTCATAAGGGATTATTAATAGAAATATATTAGCATTTCACTAAAGGGTGTAGCAAACAGACACTAAGAAATATACGCCTGGATTTAGAGTTTTGTTGGTAAAGACCCGCGTAGCTAATGCTGCTTTTTTTTCCAGCGCACCCTTAAGACAACGCTGGTATTTAGAGTTGTCTGAGTGGCTTCGTTAGGCTCAGAAAAGGGAGCGTTGAGCATAATTTAGCTCCACTTCAACCCTCAATACCAGCGTTGCCTACGGTAGCGGTAAGCTGGAAAAACGTGCTTGTGCACGATATCCCCATAGGAAACAATGGGGCTGAGCTCCTAACGCAGCCCCACTGTTTCCTATGGGGAAACACTCTCTAAGTCTGCACCTAACACCCTAACATGAACCCCGAGTCGAAACACCCCTAACCTTACACATATTAACCCCTAATCTGCCGCCCCCGCTATCGCTGACACCTACATTATACTATTAACCCCTAATCTGCCGCTCTGGACACCGCCGCAATTTATACCTATGAACCCCTAATCTGCTTGGCCTAACACCGCCGACAACTATATTATATTTATTAACCCCTAATCTGCCCCCCCAACGTCGCCGCTACCTAACTACAATTATTAACCCCTAATCTGCCGACCGGACCTCACTGCCACTATAATAAATGTATTAACCCCTAAACCGACACACTCCCGCCTCGCAAACACTATAATAAATTGTATTAACCCCTAATCTGCCGTCCCTAACATCGTCGCCACCTACCTACAATTATTAACCCCTAATCTCCCGCCCGCAACGTCGCCGCTACTATAATAAATGTATTAACCCCTAAACTAAGTCTAACCCTAACCCCCCCTAACATAAAACATAATTTATGTAAGAACTTACCTGATAAATTCATTTCTTTCATATCGGCAAGAGTCCATGAGCTAGTGACGTATGGGATATACATTCCTACCAGGAGGGGCAAAGTTTCCCAAACCTCAAAATGCCTATAAATTCACCCCCCACCACACCCACAATTCAGTTTAACGAATAGCCAAGAAGTGTGGTGATAAGAAAGGAGCGAAAGCATCAACAAGGAATTGGAATATTTATATATATTATACAAAAAAATCATAACCACCACAAAAAGGGTGGGCCTCATGGACTCTTGCCAATATGAAAGAAATGAATTTATCAGGTAAGTTCTTACATAAATTATGTTTTCTTTCATGTAATTGGCAAGAGTCCATGAGCTAGTGACGTATGGGATAGCAAATACCCAAGATGTGGAACTGTACGCAAGAGTCACTAGAGAGGGAGGGATAAAAATAAAGACAGCCAATTCCGCTGAAAAAAGAATGCACAACCCAAATCAAAAAGTTTTAATCTTATAATGAAAAAAAATAAAATTATAAGCAGAAGAATCAAACTGAAACAGCTGCCTGAAGAACTTTTCTACCAAAAACTGCTTCTGAAGAAGAAAAAAACATCAAAATGGTAGAATTTAGTAAAAGTATGCAAAGAAGACCAAGTTGCTGCTTTGCAAATCTGATCAACAGAAGCTTCATTCTTAAAAGCCCAGGAGGTAGAAACTGACCTAGTAGAATGAGCCGTAATCCTCTGAGGCGGGGATTTACCCGACTCCACATAAGCATGATGAATCAAAAGTTTTAACCAAGAAGCCAAAGAAATAGCAGAAGCTTTCTGACCTTTCTTAGGACCAGAAAAGATAACAAATAGACTAGAAGTCTTTCTGAAATCTTTAGTAGCTTCAACATAATATTTCAAAGCTCGTACCACATCCAAAGAATGCAAAGATTTTTCCAAAGGATTCTTAGGATTATGACACAATGAAGGGACAACAATTTCTCTACTAATGTTGTTGGAATTCACAACCTTAGGTAAAAATTTAAATGAAGTCCGCAAAACCGCTTTATCCTGATGAAAAATCAGAAAAGGAGACTCACAAGAAAGAGCAGATAACTCAGAAACTCTTCTAGCAGAAGAGATAGCCAAAAGAAACAACACTTTCCAAGAAAGTAACTTAATATCCAGAGAATGCATAGGCTCAAACGGAGGAGCCTGTAAAGCTCTCAAAACCAAATTAAGACTCCAAGGAGGAGAGATTGACTTAATGACAGGCTTGATACGAACCAAAGCCTGTACAAAACAATGAATGTCAGGAAGATTAGCAATTTTTCTGTGAAACAGAACAGAAAGCGCAGAGATTTGTCCTTTCAAGGAACTTGCAGACAAACCCTTATCCAAACCATCCTGAAGAAACTGTAAAATTCTAGGAATTCTAAAAGAATGCCAAGGGAACTTATGAGAGGAACACCATGAAATGTAAGTCTTCCAAACTCGGTAATACATCTTTCTAGACACAGATTTACGAGCCAGCAACATAGTATTGATCACTGAGTCAGAGAAACCTCTATTACTAAGCACTAAGCGTTCAATCTCCATACCTTCAAATTTAATGATTTGAGATCCTGATGGAAAAACGGACCTTGAGATAGAAGGTCTGACCTTAACGGAAGTGGCCAAGGTTGCAACTGGACATCCAAACAAGATCCGCATACCAAAACCTGTGTGGCCATGCTGAAGCCACCAGCAGTACAAACGAACGTTCCATTATGATTTGGGAAATCACTCTTGGAAGAAGAACTAGAGGCGGAAAGATATAAGCAGGTTGATAATTCCAAGGAAGTGACAACGCATCCACTGTTCCGCCTGAGGATCTCTGGATCTTGACAGAAACCTGGGAAGTTTCCTGTTTAGATGAGAAGCCATCAGATCTATTTCTGGAAGCCCCCATATCTGAAGAATCTGAAGAAACACATCTGGGTGAAGACACCATTCTCCCGGATGTAAAGTCTGGCGACTGAGATAATTCGCTTCCCAATTGTCTATACCTGGGATATGAACCGCAGAGATTAGACAAGAGCTGGATTCCGCCCATGCAAGTATCCGAGATACTTCTTTCACAGCCTGAGGACTGTGAGTCCCACCTTGATTATTGACATACGCCACGGTTGTGACATTGTCTGTCTGAAAACAAATAAACGATTCTCTCTTCAGAAATCACAGTCCAGGTTGGACGAAGAAAAGAGGCCCCTTGAACTAAATGCTGGTGATTTAACCACCACGTCAGAGAGTATTGAACATTGGGATTTAAGGATATTAATTGTGATATCTTTGTATAATCCCGGCACCATTGATTCAGCATGCAAAGCTGAAGAGGTCTCATGTGAAAACGAGCAAAGGGGATTGCGTCCGATGCTGCAGTCATGAGACCTAAAACTTCCATGCACATAGCTACTGAAGGGAATGACTGAGACTGAAGGTTCCGACAAGCTGAAACCAATTTCAGACGTCTTTTGTCTGTTAGAGACAAAGTCATGGATACTGAATCCATCTGGAAGCCTAAAAAGGTTACCCTTGTCTGAGGAATCAAGGAACTTTTTGGTAAATTGATCCTCCAACCATGTTCTTGAAGAAACAACACAAGTTGATTCGTGTGAGATTCTGCAGAATGTAAAGACTGAGCAAGTACCAAGATATCGTCCAAATAAGGAAACACCGCAATACCCCTCTCTCTGATTACAGAGAGAAGGGCACCGAGAACCTTTGAAAAGATCATTGGAGCTGTTGCTAGGCCAAAAGGAAGAGCAACAAATTGGTAATGCTTGTCTAGAAAAGAGAATCTCAGGAACTGATAGTGATCTGGATGAATTGGAATATGAAGATAAGCATCCTGTAAATCTATTGTGGACATATAATGCCCTTGCAGAACAAAAGGCAGAATAGTCCTTATAGTCACCATCTTGAATGTTGGTATTCTTACATAACGATTCAAAATTTTTAGATCCAGAACTGGTCTGAAAGAATTCTCTTTCTTTGGTACAATGAACAGATTTGAATAAAACCCCAGACCCCGTTCCAGATATGGAACTGGCACAACTACCCCAGAAGACTCCAGGTCTGAAACACACTTCAGGAAAGCCTGAGCCTTTACTGGGTTCACTGGAATGCGTGAGAGAAAAAACCTTCTCACAGGCGGTCTTACCTTGAAACCTATTCTGTACCCTTGAGAAACAATGTTCTGAATCCAAATATTTTGGACTGAATTGATCCAAACATCTTTGAAAAATCGTAGCCTGCCCCCTACCAGCTGTGCTGGACTGAGGGCCGCACCTTCATGCGGACTTGGGGGCTGGTTTTGATTTTCTAAAAGGCTTGGATTTATTCCAGACTGGAGAAGGCTTCCAATTGGAAGCCGTTCCTTTAGGGGAAGGGTCAGGCTTCTGTTCCTTATTCTGACGAAAGGAACGAAAACGGTTAGCAGCCCTAAATTTACCCTTAGATTTTTTATCCTGAGGCAAAAAAGCTCCCTTCCCCCCAGTGACAGTTGAAATTATGGAATCCAACTGAGAACCAAATAATTTATTACCCTGGAAAGAAAGAGATAGCAACGTTGACTTAGAAGTCATATCTGCATTCCAAGATTTAAGCCACAAAGCTCTTCTAGCTAAAATAGCTAAAGACATATACCTGACATCAATTCTAATTATATCAAAAATGGCATCACAAATGAAATTATTAGCATGTTGAAGAAGCTTAACAATGCTATACACGTTATGATCTGGTACTTGTTGTGCTAAAGCCTCCAACCAAAAAGTTGAAGCTGCAGCAACATCAGCCAAAGAAATAGCAGGCCTAAGAAGATTACCTGAACATAAATAAGCCTTCCTTAAAAAAGATTCAAGTTTCCTATCTAAAGGATATTTAAAAGAAGTACTATCTGCCGTAGGAATAGTAGTACGTTTAGCAAGAGTAGAGGTAGCCCCATCAACTTTGGGGATTTTTTTCCCAAAACTCCAATCTATCAGCCGGCAAAGGGTACAGTCTCTTAAACCTTAAAGAAGGAGTAAATGAAGTACCCAAACTATTCCATTCTCTAGAAATTACATCTGAAATAGCATCAGGAACTGGAAAAACCTCTGGAATAACTACAACTACATGAGGTTTAAAAACCGAATTTAAATGTTTACTGGTTTTAATATCAAGAGGACTAGACTCCTCCATATCTAATGCAATCAACACCTCTTTAAGTAAGGAACGAATAAACTCCATCTTAAATAAATATGAAGATTTGTCAGTGTCAATATCTGAGGCAGAATCTTCTGAACCAGATAGATCCTCATCAGAGATAGATAAATCAGAATGTTGGCGGTCATTTAAAAATTCATCTAATTTATGAGAAGTTTTAAAAGACCTTTTACGTATTAGAAGGTGGTATAACAGACAGGGCCTTCTGAATAGAATTAGAAACAAATTCTCTTACATTAACAGGAATATCCTGAACATTAGATGTTGAAGGAACAACAACAGGTAATGGACTACTACTAATGGAAATATTATCTGCTTTTGAAAGTTTATCATGACAACTAACACAAACTACAGCCGGAGGAACAGTTACCACAAGTTTACAACAAATGCACTTAGCTTTGGTAGAACCGACATCAGGCAGCAGCTTTCCAGAAGTAGATTCTGATACAGGGTCAGATTGCGACATCTTGAAATATGTAATAGAAAAAACAACATATAAAGCAAAATTATCAAATTCCTTAAATGACAGTTTCAGGAATGGGAAAAATGCAAACAGAATAGGCCTCTGGAAACCAGAAGCAAAAAGAAACAAAGACTTAAATAATTCCAAAAAAATACGCCCACAATTGACTATTTTTTTTGGCGCCAAAAACGTATGCAACAAACACGAGCGTCATAGATGACGCAACTACGTGAAAACTCTCGGCGTCAACTACGACACCAGAAATGACGTCATTAACGTCAACAAATGTAATTTTCACGCCAAAAAAGTCTTGCGCCAAAAATGACGCAATAAATTCTAGCATTTTTTGCACCCGCGAGCCTAACATCCCGCAATTTAGAAAGAAAAGTCAATTTGAAAAATTTTCAGGTAAGGAAAATATTTATTCATATGCATTTCCCAAAAATGAAACTGACAGTCTGTAAGAAGGAAATATACTGATTAACCTGAATCATGGCAAATATAAGTATAAAACATATATTTAGAACCTTACATATAAAGTGCCAAACCATAGCTGAGATTGTCATAAATAAAATAAGACATACTTACCAAAAGACACTCATCTATATATAGTAGATAGCCAAACCAGTACTAAAACGAGAATCAGCAAAGGTAATGGTATAAGAGTATATCGTCGATCTGAAAAGGGAGGTAGGAGAAGAATCTCTACGACCGATAACAGATAACCTATGAAATAGATCCCCGATAGGATGACCATAGCATTCAATAGGCAATACTCCCTTCACATCCCTCTGTCATTCACTGCACTCTGAGAAGAAAACCGGGCTTCAGCATGCTGCGAAGCGCATATCAACGTAGAAATCTAGCACAAAATTACTTCACCACCTCCATAGGAGGCAAAGTTTGTAAAACTGAATTGTGGGTGTGGTGGGGGGGGTGTATTTATAGACATTTTGAGGTTTGGGAAACTTTGCCCCTCCTGGTAGGAATGTATATCCCATACGTCACTAGCTCATGGACTCTTGCCAATTACATTAAATAAATATAATTTAAATAAAACAAAATAATATTCCTATAATTAAATAAATTAATCCTATTTAATACTAAATACTTACCTATCAAATAAACCCTAATATAGCTACAATATAAATAATAATTACATTGTAGCTATTTTAGGATTTATATTTATTTTACAGGCAACTTTGTATTTATTTTAACTAGGTACAATAGCTATTAAATAGTTATTAACTATTTAATAGCTACCTAGTTAAAATAATTACAAAATTACCTGTAAAATAAATCCTAACCTAAGTTACAATTAAACCTAACACTACACTATCATTAAATTAATTAAATACATTAACTACAATTACATTTAATTAAATAAACTAATCTATAATACAAAAAAAAACACTAAATTACAGAAAATAAAAAAATATTACAAGAAGTTTAAACTAATTACACCTAATCTAAGCCCCCTAATAAAATAATAAAGCCCCCCAAAATAAAAAAAATCCCCTACCCTATTCTAAATTACAAAGCAATCAGCTCTTTTACCTGTAAAAAAAAAAATAACCCCCCCCACATTAAAACCCACAACCCACATACCAATACTCTAACCCACCCAATCCCCCCTTAAAAAAAAACTAACACTAACCCCCTGAAGATCTCCTACCTTGAGCCGTCTTCACCCAGCCGAGCTGAATTCTTCATCCAATCCGGGCGATGTGGTCCTCCATCCGGGCGAAGTCTTGATCCAAGCGGCAAAGAAGAGGTCCTCCATCCGGGCGATGTCTTCCTCCAAGCGGCATCTTCTATCTTCTTTCTTCCGGCTCCATCTTCAGACCGCCAACGCGGAACATCCACCTTCCCCGACGGACTAACGACGAATGACGGTTCCTTTAAGGGACGTCATCCAAGATGGCGTCCCTCGAATTCAGATTGGCTGATAGGATTCTATCAGCCAATCGGAATTAAGGTAGGAAAAATCTGATTGGCTGATTCAATCAGCCAATCGGATTGAGCTTGCATTCTTTTGGCTGATTGGAACAGCTCTACTCTCTAAAAGGGCAAAACCTGAATTATTTGCCGCTAATTTAGCCAGTTGAAAAGCGGCATCTGTAATGAAAGAATTAGCTAGCTTGAGAGCCCTAATTCTATCCAGAATATCATCTAATGGGGTCTCAACCTGAAGAGCCTCCTCCAGAGCCTCGAACCAAAAGGACGCTGCAGTAGTTACAGGAACAATGCACGCTATAGGTTGGAGAAGAAAACCCTGATGAACAAATATTTTCTTTTGGAGACCCTCTAATGTTTTATCCATAGGATCTTTGAAAGCACAACTGCCCTCAATAGGTATAGTTGTACGCTTAGCCAGGGTAGAAATAGCTCCCTCCACCTTAGGGACCGTCTACCACGAGTCCCACATGGTGTCTGATATGGGAAACATTTTCTTAAAAGTAGGAGGGGGAGCGAACGGAATACCTGGTCTATCCCACTCCTTAGTAACAATGTCCGAAATCCTCTTAGGGACCAGAAAAACATCAGTGTAGACAGAACCTCTAGAAATCTGTCCATTTTACACAATTTCTCTGGAACTACAATAGGGTCACAATCATCCAGAGCCGCTAAAACCCCCCTGAGCAATAAGCGGAGGTGTTCTAGTTTAAATTTAAAAGCCGTCATATCTGAGTCTGTCTGAGGGAACATATTTCCTGAATCAGAAATCTCTCCCTCAGCCAGCAAATCCCTCACCCCCAACTCAGAACATAGTGAAGGTACATTGGATATGGCTAATAAAGCGTCAGAGGGCTCAGCATTTGTTCTCACACCAGACCTACTGCGCTTCCCCTGCAACCCAGGCAGCTTAGATAAAACCTCTGTGAGGGAAGTATTCATAACTGCGGCCATATCTTGCAGGGTGAAAGAATTAGACGCACTAGAAGTACTTGGCGTCGCTTGTGCAGGCGTTAATGGTTTTGACACTTAGGGAAAATTAGATGGCATAACCTGATTCCCTTCTGACTGAGAATCATCCTGCAACATACTTTTAGTAGCTAAAATATGTTCTTTGCAATTTATTGACCTTTCAGTGAATAAGGGACACATTCTAAGTGGAGGTTCCACAATGGCTTCTAAACATATTGAACATTGACTTTCCTCAATGTCAGACATGTTGAACAGGCTAGTAATGACTACAAACAAGCATGAAAACACTTTATTTAGTGAAAAAAATAACAATCTTAAAAAAACGGTACTGCGCCTTTAAGAGAAAAAAGCATACACGTTCTGCAAAACTGCTTTAAAATGCACCAAATTTTTCAAATGTTTGCAAGCAGACACAATATATGTAGTTAAGATTGCCCACAAGGAAATTTAACATTTAACCCTTTAATGTGCAAACCGGATTGAAATTAGGCCTAAATCCGGAAAAAAAACCACCCCCAGCACCTTGCCACAGCACTGCTGTGGCCCTACTTGCCCTCAGGGGTAGTAAATATGGGGTTAAAGCTTCGATTTGGCCCAAAACATTCACCAGGGCCCTCAGGAGTTAGAGCTTGCTGCTTGCTGAGTAAAAATAACTGCGCATCTGAGGCACGAAAATAGGCCCCGCCCATCTCACTCAATGTCTCTACAGCCTCAAAGAACCGCACCAGAGTGGTTTTAAACTAGCCATGTGGCTTCTGAGACCCAAAAATTAAGCCAAGTGTACCCTCAATAAAGTTGCCAAAAACGTTATTGCCCACAAAACGTTAACAGCACTCCCAGTTCATAAAACGTTTGCCCACAAACATTCATAACTCAGTGTCAACCATTTTTGTAATTAGCCCCTTATGCAAGCTTAGTAATGCCCTTCTTATTAGCTCTTAGGATTACTGCTTACCCTTACCCTCATGGGGATACTGTCAGCCTTTCTGAAATACCAAAGTCTCTCCAGAAAAAATGACTGAACATACCTCACTGCTGTATAGCATGAAAACGTTCCTCACACTGAAGTTTCTTGCACTCCTCAGCCTCTGTGGGAACAGCACTGGATCTTAGTTATAAATGCTAAGATCATCATCCTCCAGGCAGAAGTCTTCATCCATCTGCTGCCCGAGAGTAAATAGTACACACCGGTACCATTTAAAACAAAAAACTCTTGCTTGAAGAAATTAAAAACTAATATGTTATCATCTCTTTCACTTTACCCTTCCTAGTACTTAGAGTAGGCAAAGAGAATGACTGGGGGGTGGAGCTAAGGGAGGAGCTGTATGGACAGCTCTGCTGTGGTGCTCTTTGCCACTTCCTGTTGGCGGGAGGATGGTGTCCCACAAGTAAAGGATGAATCCGTGGACTCGTCGTACCTTATAGAAGAAACAAGGCTTTGTGTCACTTAGTGACTACTACTCAAGTATACCCCAGACTGATTAGAATCGAATGACACTAAAGTTAAGACCCTAAGTTGGAGATAGGATACCTCAAAAGCCCCCTGAATGCACTACCTCTATCCACTCTCATAGGTGATAATGCAAATGCACACATCATATAAACATCTGTCCTATAAAAACTAGGCTTTATGTCACTTAGGCCTAGATTTGGAGTTTGGCGGTAGCCGTGAAAACCAGCGTTAGAGGCTCCTAACGCTGGTTTTAGGCTACCGCCGGTATTTGGAGTCAGTCAGGAAAGGGTCTAACGCTCACTTTTCAGCCGCAACTTTTCCATACCGCAGATCCCCTTACGTCAATTGCGTATCCTATCTTTTCAATGGGATCTTCCTAACTCCGGTATTTAGAGTCGTGTCTGAAGTGAGCGTTAGAAATCTAACGACAAAACTCCAGCCGCAGAAAAAAGTCAGTAGTTAAGAGCTTTCTGGGCTAACGCCGGTTCATAAAGCTCTTAACTACTGTGCTCTAAAGTACACTAACACCCATAAACTACCTATGTACCCCTAAACCGAGCCCCCCCCCACATCGCTGACACTCGATTAAATATTTTTAACCCCTAATCTGCCGACTGCCACCTACATTATACTTATGTACCCCTAATCTGCTGCCCCTAACACCGCCGACCCCTATATTATATTTATTAACCCCTAATCTGCCCCCCTCAACGTAGCCTCCACCTGCCTACACTTATTAACCCCTAATCTGCCGACCGCAAAGCGCCGCTACTTACGTTATCCTTATGTACCCCTAATCTGCTGCCCCTAACACCGCCGACCCCTATATTATATTTATTAACCCCTAATCTGCCCCCCACAACGTCGCCTCCACCTGCCTACACTTATTAACCCCTAATCTGCCGACCGGACCGCACCGCTATTATAATAAAGTTATTAACCCCTAATCCGCCTCACTAACCCTATAATAAATAGTATTAACCCCTAATCTGCCCTCCCTAACATCGCCGACACCTAACTTCAAACATTAACCCCTAATCTGCCGACTGGAGCGCACCGCTATTCTAATAAATTTATTAACCCCTAAAGCTAAGTCTAACCCTAACACTAACACCCCCCTAAATTAAATATAATTTTAATCTAACGAAATTAATTAACTCTTATTAAATAAATTATTCCTATTTAAAGCTAAATACTTACCTGTAAAATAAATCCTAATATAGCTACAATATAAATTATAATTATATTATAGCTATTTTAGGATTTATATTTATTTTACAGGTAACTTTGTATTTATTTTAACCAGGTACAATAGCTATTAAATAGTTAAGAACTATTTAATATCTAAAATAGTTAAAATAATTACAAATTTACCTGTAAAATAAATCCTAACCTAAGTTACAATTAAACCTAACACTACACTATCAATAAATAAATTAAATAAAATACCTATAATTATCTACAATTAAACCTAACACTACACTATCAATAAATTAATTAAATACAATTCCTACAAATAAATACAATTAAATAAACTAACTAAAGTACAAAAAATAAAAAAGAACTAAGTTACAAAAAATAAATAAATATTTACAAACATTAGAAAAATATTACAACAATTTTAAACTAATTACACCTACTCTAAGCCCCCTAATAAAATAACAAAGCCCCCCAAAATAAAAAAATGCCCTACCCTATTCTAAATTACAAAAGTTCAAAGCTCTTTTACCTTACCAGCCCTGAACAGGGCCCTTTGCGGGGCATGCCCCAAAGAATTCAGCTCTTTTGCCTGTAAAAAAAACACATACAATACCCCCCACCAATATTACAACCCACCACCCACATACCCCTAATCTAACCCAAACCCCCCTTAAATAAACCTAACACTAAGCCCCTGAAGATCTTCCTACCTTATCTTCACCATACCAGGTTCACCGATCGATCCAGAAGAGCTCCTCCGATGTCCTGATCCAAGCCCAAGCAGGGGGCTGAAGAGGTCCATGATCCGGCTGAAGTCATCATCCAAGCGGGAGCTGAAGAGGTCCATGATCCGGCTGAAGTCATCATCCAAGCGGGAGCTGAAGAGGTCCATGATCTGGCTGAAGTCATCATCCAAGCGGGAGCTGAAGAGGTCCATGATCCGGCTGAAGTCTTCTATCAACGGCATCTTCAATCTTCTTTCTTCCGGATCCATTTTGCAGACCTCCGACGCGGAACATCCTGCTGGCCCGATGGACTACCGACGAATGAAGGCTCCTTTAAGGGACGTCATCCAAGATGGCGTCACTCGAATTCCGATTGGCTGATAGGATTCTATCAGCCAATCGGAATTAAGGTAGGAAAATTCTGATTGGCTGATGGAATCAGCCAATCAGAATCAAGTTCAATCCGATTGGCCGATCCGATCAGCCAATCAGATTGAGCTCGCATTCTATTGGCTGATCGGAACAGCCAATAGAATGTGAGCTCAATCTGATTGGCTGATCGGATCAGCCAATCGGATTGAACTTGATTCTGATTGGCTGATTCCATCAGCCAATCAGAATTTTCCTACCTTAATTCCGATTGGCTGATAGAATCCTATCAGCCAATCGGAATTTGAGGGACGCCATCTTGGATGACGTCCCTTAAAGAAGCCTTCATTCGTCGGTAGTCCGTCGGGCCAGCAGGATGTTCCGCGTCGGAGGTCTGCAAGATGGATCCGGAAGAAAGAAGATTGAAGATGCCGTTGATAGAAGACTTCAGCCGGATCATGGACCTCTTCAGCTCCCGCTTGGATGATGACTTCAGCCGGATCATGGACCTCTTCAGCTCCCGCTTGGATGATGACTTCAGCCGCATCATGGACCTCTTCAGCCCCCTGCTTGGGCTTGGATCAGGACATCGGAGGAGCTCTTCTGGATCGATCGGTGAACCTGGTATGGTGAAGATAAGGTAGGAAGATCTTCAGGGGCTTAGTGTTAGATTTATTTAAGGGGGGTTTGGGTTAGATTAGGGGTATGTGGGTGGTGGGTTGTAATGTTGGGGGGGGGTATTGTATGTTTTTTTTACAGGCAAAAGAGCTGAATTTCTTGGGGAATGCCCCGCAAAGGGCCCTGTTCAGGGCTGGTAAGGTAAAAGAGCTTTGAACTTTTGTAATTTAGAATAGGGTAGGGCATTTTTTTTATTTTGGGGGGCTTTGTAATTTTATTAGGGGGCTTAGAGTAGGTGTAATTAGTTTAAAATTGTTGTAATATTTTTCTTATGTTTGTAAATATTTTTTTATTTTTTGTAACTTGGTTCTTTTTTATTTTTTGTACTTTAGTTAGTTTATTTAATTGTATTTATTTGTAGGAATTGTATTTAATTAATTTATTGATAGTGTAGTGTTAGGTTTAATTGTAGATAATTATAGGTATTGTATTTAATTTATTTATTGATAGTGTAGTGTTAGGTTTAATTGTAACTTAGGTTAGGATTTATTTTACAGGTAAATTTGTAATTATTTTAACTATTTTAGCTATTAAATAGTTCTTAACTATTTAATAGCTATTGTACCTGGTTAAAATAAATACAAAGTTACCTGTAAAATAAATATAAATCCTAAAATAGCTATAATATAATTATAATTTATATTGTAGCTATATTAGGATTTATTTTACAGGTAAGTATTTAGCTTTAAATAGGAATAATTTATTTAATAAGAGTTAATTAATTTCGTTAGATTAAAATTATATTTAACTTAGGGGGGTGTTAGGGTTAGACTTAGCTTTAGGGGTTAATAAATTTATTAGAATAGCGGTGAGCTCCAGTCGGCAGATTAGGGGTTAATGTTTGAAGTTAGGTGTCGGCGATGTTAGGGAGGGCAGATTAGGGGTTAATACTATTTATTATAGGGTTAGTGAGGCGGATTAGGGGTTAATAACTTTATTATAATAGCGGTGCGGTCCGGTCGGCAGATTAAGGGTTAATAAGTGTAGGCAGGTGGAGGCGACGTTGTGGGGGGCAGATTAGGGGTTAATAAATATAATATAGGGGTCGGCGGTGTTAGGGGCAGCAGATTAGGGGTACATAGGGATAATGTAAGTAGCGGCGGTTTACGGAGCGGCAGATTAGGGGTTAAAAATAATATGCAGGGGTCAGCGATAGCGGGGGCGGCAGAATAGGGGTTAATAAGTGTAAGGCTAGGGGTGTTTAGACTCGGGGTACATGTTAGGGTGTTAGGTGCAGACGTAGGAAGTGTTTCCCCATAGACAACAATGGGGCTGCGTTAGGAGCTGAACGTGGCTTTTTTGCAGGTGTTAGGTTTTTTTTCAGTTCAAACAGCCCCATTGTTTTCTATGGGGGAATCGTGCACGAGCACGTTTTTGAGGCTGGCCGCATCCGTAAGCAACTCTGGTATCGAGAGTTGAAGTTGCGTTAAATATGCTATACGCTCTTTTTTTGGAGCCTAACGCAGCCATTCTGTGGACTCTCAATACCAGAGTTATTTTAAAGGTGCGGCCAGAAAAAAGCCAGCATTAGCTACGCGGGTCGTTACCGACAAAACTCTAAATCTAGCCGTTAGTGACTACTATCCAAGTAAACCCCAGAGAGAGTAGAATCCAATGACATCAAACTTAGAACCCTAACTTGGGGGATAGGACCTCACAAGAGCCCCCTAAATGCACTGCCCCTTTCCACTCTCATAGGTGATAATGCAAATACATACATTGTATAAACACCTGCCCTATAAAAACTAGGCTTTGTGTCACTTAATGACTACTACCCAAATGTACCCCAGACTAAGCAAAATCAAATGACACCAAAGTTAAGACCCTAACTTGGGGATAGGACCCCTCAAAAGCCCCCTGAATGCACTGTGTTTGCCATTATCACCTATAAGAGTAAACAGGGGTAGTGCATTTAGTGGGCTTTTGCAGGGTCCTATCCCCAAGTTAAGCTCTTAACTTTGGTGAAATTTGATTCTGCTTAGTCTGGAGTGTACTTGAATAGTAGTCACTGACACAAAGCCTAGTTTTTATAGGACAGGTGTTTATTTGATGTGTGCATTTGCATTATTACCTTTTAAAGTAGATAGGGGCAGAGCATTCAGTGGGCTTTTGAGGGTCCTATACCCAAGGTGGCGTCTTAACTTTAGCGTCATTTGATTCTTCTCTCTCTGGGGTTTACTTGAATAGCAGTCACTAAGTGACACAAAGCCTAGTTTGCATAGGGCAGATGTTTATATTATGTGTGCATTTGCATTATCACCTACGAGTGGATAGGGGCAGTGCATTCAGGGGGATTTTGAAGGGTCCTATCCCCAACTTAGGGTCTTAAATTTGTTGTTATTGGATTCTACTCAGTCTGAGGTATACTTGGGAAGTAGTGATTAAGAGGCATAAAGCCTAGTTTTTATTAGGCAGATGTTAATATGATGTATGTAGTTGCATTATCACCTATGAGAGTGGATAGGGGCAGTGCATTCAGGTTGCTCTTGATGGCTCCTATCCTCAAGTTAGGGTCTTAAATTTAGTGTCATTCGATTCTACTCAGTCTGGGGTATATTTGGGTAGTAGTCACTAAGTGACACAAAGCCTAGTTTTTATACGGCAAATGTTTATATGATGTACAGTATGTATTTGCATTATCACCTATTAGAGTGGATAGGGGCAGTAATTAAGGGTGCTCTTGAGGGGTCCTATCCCCAAGTTAGGGTCTTAAATGTGGTATCATTTGATTCTGCTCAGTCTGGGATATATTTGGGTAGTAGTCACTAAGTGACACAAAACCTAGTTTTTATAGGGCAACTCTTTATATGATCTATGTATCACCTATGAGAGTGGATAGGGGCAGTGCATTCAGGGGGCTCTTGAGGGGTCATATCCCCAAGTTAGGGTCTTAGCTTTGGTGTCATTTGATTATGCTTAGTCTGGGGTATACTTGAGTAGTAGTCACTAAGTGATACAAAGCCTAGTTTTTATAGGGCAGGTGTCTATATGATGTATGTTTTTGCATTATCACCTATGAGAGTGAATCAGGGCAGAGCATTCAGGGGGCTCTTGAGGGGTCCTATCCCCAAGTTAGGGTCCTAAGTTTGGTGTCATTGGATTCTGCTCTCTCTCTATGGGGTTTACTTGGATAGTAGTCACTAAGTGACACAAAGCCTAGTTTTTTAAAGGGCAGATGTTTATTTGATGTCTTCATTTGCATTATCACCTAAGAGAGTGGATGGGGCAGTGCATTCAGGGGGCTCCTGTGGGGTCCTATCCCCAAGTTAGGGTCTTAACATTGGTGTCATTGGATTATGCTCAGTCTGGGGTATACTTGAGTAGTAGTCACTAAGTGACACAAAGCCTAGTTTTTATAGGGCAGGTGTCTATATGATGTATGTTTTTGCATTATCACCTATGAGAGTAGATCGGGGCAGTGCATTCAGGGGGCTCTTGAGGGGTCCTATCCCCAAATAAGGGTCCTAAGTTTGATGTCATTGGATTCTACTCTCTCTGGGGTTTACTTGGATAGGAGTTACTAAGTGACACAAAGCCTAATTTTATAGGGCATATGTTTATATGATGCCTTCATTTGCATTATCACCTTTGAGAGTGGATGAGGCAGTGCATTCAGGGGGCTCGAGAGGTCCTATCCCCAAGTAAAGGTCTGAACTTTAGTGTCATTCGATTCTACTCAGTCTAGGGTATATTTGAGCAGTAGTCACTAAGTGACACAAAGCCTAGTTTTTATAGGGCAGCTCTTTATATGATGTATGTATCACCTATAAGAGTGGATATGGGCAATGCATTCAGGGGGCTCTTGAGGGGTCCTATCCCCAATTTAGACTCATAACTTTTGTGTCATTTGTTCTGCTTAGTCTGGGGTATACTTTAGTAGTAGTCACTAAGTGACTCGAAGCCTAGCTTGTATCGATCAGATGTTTATATAATGTAAGTGTTTGCCAATATAACCTAAGAGAGTGGATAGGGGCAGTGCATTTAGGGGGCTCTTGCAGGGTCCCCTCCCCAAGTTAGGGTCCTAAGTTTGATGTAATTGGATTTTACTTTTTCTGGGGTTTACTTGAATAGTAGTCACTAAGTGACACAAAGCCTAGTTTTTACAGGGCAGATGTTTATTTGATGTCTTCATTTGCATTATCACCTATGAGAGTCGATAGGGGCAGTGCATTCAGTGGGCCTTTGATGGGTCCTATCCCCAAGTTAGGGTCTTAACTTTGGTGTCATTTGATTCTGCTCAGTCTGGGGTACATTTGAGTAGTAGTCGTTAAGTGACACAAAGCCTAGTTTTTATAGGGTAGGTGTTTATACGATTTATGTATTTGTGTTATCACCTATAAGAGTGGATAGGGGAAGTGCATTCAGAGGGCTATTGAGGGGTCCTATCTCCAATTTAGAGTCCTAATTTTGGTGTCATTTGATTCTGCTCTGGGGTATACTTGGGTAGTACTCACTAAGAGACACAAAGCCTAGTTTTTATAGAGCAGGTGTTTATACAATGTATGTTTTTCCATTATTACCTATGAAAGTGAATAGGGGCAGTACATTCAGGGGGCTCTTGCAGGGTCCCATACTCAAGTTAAGGTCTTAAGTTTAATGTCATTGGATTCTGCTCTCCCTGGGATTTACTTGGATAGTAGTCACTAAGAGACACAAAGCCTAATTTTATAAGGTAGATGTGTATATGTCTTCATTTGCATTATCACCTATGAGAGTGGATAGGGGCAGTGCATTTAGGGGGCTTTTGAGGGGTCCTATCTCCAAGTTAGGGTCTTAACTTTAGTGTCATTGGATTCTGCTCAGTCTGGGGTATACTCTATTAATAGTCACTAAGTGACACAAAGCATAGTTTTTATAGGGCAGGTGCTTATATGATGTATGTATCACCTTTGAGAGTGGATAGTGTCAGTGCAATAAGGGGGATCTTGCGGGGTTCTATCCCCAATTAAGGGTCTTAAAGGGACACTGAACCCAAAAAAAAATTATTTTGTGATTCAGATAGAGCATGCAATTTTAAGCAACTTTCTAATTTACTCCTATTATCATTTTTTCTTTGTTCTCTTGCTATCTTTACATAAAAAAAGAAGGCAAATCTAAGCTATTTTTGGTTGAGAACACTGGACAGCACTTGTTTATTGGTGGGTGAATTTATCCACCAATCAGCAAAAAAAAAAACAGGTTGTTCACCAAAAATGGGCTGGCATCTAAACTTACATTGTTGCATTTCAAATAAAGATTCCAAGAGAATGAAGAAAACTTGATAACAGAAGAAAATTAGAAAGTTGCTTAAAATTGCATGCTCTATAATCAGGGGTCAGCAACCTTGGGCCCCCAGATGTTTTGAAACTACATTTCCCATGATGCTCAGACAGCCTAAAAGAGTGTCTCAGCATCATGGGAAATGTAGTTCCAAAACATCTGGGGGCCCAAGGTTGCTCACCCTCACGAAAGAAAGAATTTGGGTTCAGTGTCCCTTTAACTTTAGTGTCATTGGATTAAGCTTAGTCTGGGGAATACTTGTGTAGTAGACACTAAGTGACACAAAGCCTAGTTTTAATAGGGCAGATGTTTATATGATGCATGTATGTTCAAAATCATCTGTCATGAGATGCAGGACATATGCAGGACACAGCAATGATGGTACAACTCTATTTTATTACAGAGCATAACAATACACATCCAGACAGGTTGATTGTACTAAACTAACTGCGACACAGACACCGGACCTAAGCCCCGCCCACATGCTAGTGACATCACATCCTGCTATCATCACATCTTCCCCTTTTTCAAAGACAAAGCATACATTCGCATATATTAAATAACAAGGTACACCAACAGGGTATACAACAACATTTTGTTTTAGAACATTATAAAAACAGATAGATTAGAAAACATGAACAAATAAATTACATCCTGACTTGGACATCGGGGTAGACTACCCTAGTCCACAGTGACCATGGGATTATTCTGCCCATACTTCCGGTCACTGTTCTAGCTAAAGTCAGTCCCTGTATCGGGCCGGAAGCCTCACCACTCTTCCGCTTGATGTAACTTTGCATGAACTGTCCTCTGATACAGAAGATGGTGAACAAGAGTCTGCTGGAGGCAAAGATATATCCCCGCTATGATCTTGCTGAGGGGAAGGCACCTCTCTTAGAACAGGGGATCCCACCGGCGGTGGTACTGAGGTATCCGGTTCCAGACTCTCAGGTACAGGCTGAAGATGTCTTCGGTTACGGCGTGTAACCGTCCCTCCCTCTGTAAGGACTGTGTAAGACCTTGGTTCTGGAGAGCGGCCCACTACCGTAGCAGGCGTCTTCCATTTCTTCTCATCATCCAGTTTAATTCTGACACTTTGGCCCGCTTTCAGTTCCTGTAAAGGCCTGACAGAATGTCTCCTGTCGTAGAAGAAACGATAACCCTTTTTGGCCTCTTCATCCCTCCTAAGGACTTCGTCCCGAGGAACAGGGCCAGGCGGCTTGAAGACACCCACTGAGGTTAAAGTGGTGCGAATCTGGCGTCCTAGCATCAGCTGTGCCGGGCTAAACCCGGTGGCTTGAATGGGCGTCGCCCTGTATGACAAGAGGGCTAGGTACGGTTCAGATTGCTTTAGAATGAATTTTGTTGTTTGAACTGCCCTTTCAGCCATTCCGTTGGCCTGCGGATAATGTGGACTTGACGTGGAATGTACAAAATCATATTCCCTGCTGAAAGCACTGAACTCTGTAGAAGCGAACTGCATGCCATTATCACTCACCAGCTCCATTGGAATGCCCCAGCGGGCGAACAAGCTCTTCAGGCGAATGATAACGGCCTGACTTGTGATATCATTCAGGGGTGCTATTTCCAAATACCTGGAATAGTAGTCGATAACAACAAGAAACTTTTTCCCGTGCAGTTCGCACAAATCAGCAGCTATTTTCTGCCACGGCCCCGCAGGCAGCGGAGTAGACATCAAGGGCTCCCTTCTCTGAGTAGGCCGGCGTTCCCAGCAAAAGGCACATTTAGACACGTGATTTGCAATGTCGGAGCTGATCCCAGGCCACCACACAGCTGTAGCTGCTCTTTCTCTGCACTTTGTAATGCCTAAGTGGCCATCGTGAATCCTGTTTAACATCTCCTTCCTCATGCTGACAGGAATTACAATACGGTCTTGGAACAGCACCAACCCCTCCAGCTCCGTGAGCTGCGACCTCTCTGGCTGGTAAGCATTTAAAGACATCCAGGCTGCCCGGCTCTCGGGCCAGCCATCTCTTATGTACCTTATAACTTCTTGCAGATCTGTGTCCAAATATGTCTCTTTCTTTATCTCTTCCAGTTTCCTTGAAGAAATGGACTTAGAGGCCAGAACTGAATCAACATACACTTTTACATCCGATTCTGTGGAGGATTCTTCAGCAGCAGCCAGCGGGAGCCTAGACAGTGTATCTGCCACAACCAGCTGCTTCCCCGGCACATGCACTGCCTGAACATTGAACCTGAGTAGTCTCATTAAAAGTCTCTGGCATCTCAAGGGTGTTTTGTCGATGTCATAAGAATTGATAAGAGGGACTAGCGGTTTGTGGTCAGTTTCCAGACTAAATTTCTCCAAACCCACTAGATAACGCTGAAAGCGTTCACAGGCCCAAACTGCAGCCAGGCACTCTTTCTCAATTTGAGCGTATTTTGACTCCGCAGCCGTCAGTGTGCGGGAACAGTAGGCGATGGGCTGTAGTTTGTTGTCATTCAGCTGCAGGAGTGCAGCCCCCAACCCATAACTGCTTGCATCAGCACTAACCACAGTCTTTTTTGAAGGGTCGTAGAACCCCAGCACTGGGACAGACCCCAGCAGGGACTTAGCATGCAGGAACGCTTTTTCTTGTGAGGGTCCCCAGACCCAGGCAACATCTTTCTTAAGCAACTCTGTGATAGGGTGCAAAACTGTAGATAAATCTGGAAGAAACTTGCCCACGTAATTTACAAGGCCCAATATCTGTCTCAGCTCATGTACATCCGAAGGGCTTTTCATCTGTTCGATAGCCCGAATTTTCTCGGGGTCCGGCTTGATGCCATCCCCGTTGATGATATGCCCAAAGTAGCATAATTCAGTTTTCCTAAAATGACATTTTTCTTTATTCAGCTTCAGCCCAGACTCTTTGATAGCCTGCAGCACACAACTCAAACGCTGATCATGCTCTTCCACTGTAGACCCATACACTAGAATGTCGTCCATGACGACTGCTGTGCCCACGTGGCCACTCAGGAGAGAACTCATTTCCCTCTGAAAGATCTCAGGAGCGGAGGATATCCCAAAGGGAAGTCTGCAGAAGCAGAACCGACCTACCGGAGTGATGAAGGTAGTCAGTTTGCGGCACTTTGGATCCAGGGGGATCTGCCAAAAGCCGCTAGAAGCGTCTAATGTGGAAAAGAACTTCGCCCCAGCCAACTTCGGGGCTATATCTTCCAATGTCGGCAGCACAAATCTCTCCCTCTTCACTGCCTCATTCAACCTTTTCAGGTCCACACAGATGCGCACCTTTCCGTTTTTCTTTGCAACAGGAACAATGGGGGCACACCAATCAGTTGCTTCAACAACCTCTTCAATAACCCCCATAGACTTCATGCGCATGAGCTCTTTCTCCACTTGAGGCATGAGCGGGAACGGAATTCTACGAGGAGTAGAAATACTGTACGGGACTGCGTCACTTTTAAGTGCTATACGGACAGGTTTGCAGCTCAGTAGGCCCAACTCGCCAAACATATCTTCAGAGATCTCATTCACTCTGGCCACGAGGCCCAAGTCACAGGCTGCTTTTCTGCTCAATAAACTGTTAACACACTGACCTCGGATCACATGCACCCACATGGTGAACTTTTTTTGTTTGTACTCACAGCTGGCAAGAAATTTCCCCACACAATCAATGCGGCCACCAGGACTATGAACATTTGTAGTAACCTTCGCCAGCTGGGGCTGTCTAGGCAGTTTCATAAATTCAGCAAAAGACATTACAGTGATATCAGCTCCTGTGTCAATCTTAAAATCAACTTTGGCTCCCATTACAGTAAAAGTAACTTTCCAATCTTCCTCTGAGCTTGTCCGTTCCACAACAGACCCCACAAAAGACACTTCCTGACCCTCCTGGTCACTGTCCACCTGCATCTCCTTAATGTATTCAGTTTTACACACCACTTCAAAATGGCCTATTCTGTTACATTTTCTGCATCTTTTATCTCTGGCCGGGCATATAGCACTCTGATCATGAGCCCGGTAGCACCGTGTGCATCGGCCATGTTGCGCCCATCCACTTCTAGGCCTTTCCAATACTTTTAATCTACCGCTCACACTGTGCCTTTCACTAGTAATTTTTCTAGACTGTTGCACTTCATCCACAATATTCTCAGACCTCAGATCAGCACTTTGCTTTTTCACCAGTTCACTCTGGCGGGCCATCCTAATAGCCCCTTCTAACGTTAAATCAGGTTCTAACTGCAGCTTCAGGGAGACTTCAGCATCTGCAATTCCAATAACTATTCTGTCTCTGATTTGCTCTTCTTTAGCAACACCAAACTCACAGAATTCAGCTAATTCATACAGGCTGCGCACAAATGACTCCACAGATTCTCCCACACGCTGATTACGTTTGTGAAAACAAGCTCTCTCATGAATCACATTTCTTTTGGGCACAAAGTGGGCACTGAGTTTATCCATAACTATATCAAAGTTAACTTCTTCCCCTTCTTGAAAAGTAAAAGCATTGAACACTGGCTCTACATCTTTCCCCATGGAGTATAAAAGAGAATTAACTTGTACTTCACCACTCTCCTTGTTCAGTTTGGATGCAATCCTGAAGCGCTGAAACCGCTGACGCCATGTGGGCCAAGCTGCAGGCTGAGAAAAGTCAAAAGGCTCAGGTGGGGTAAACTTTGACATTGCAATCGATCAGGAACAGAAGCGCAGTCCAGAACTTCTGACACCATGTCATGAGATGCAGGACATATGCAGGACACAGCAATGATGGTACAACTCTATTTTATTACAGAGCATAACAATACACATCCAGACAGGTTGATTGTACTAAACTAACTGCGACACAGACACCGGACCTAAGCCCCGCCCACATGCTAGTGACATCACATCCTGCTATCATCACATCATCTATGAGAGTGGATAGGGGCAGTGCATTCAGGGGGCTCCTGAGCAGTGGCGTCACTAGGGGGGGGCGGGGGGGGGGCGGGCCGCACCCGGGTGACACCCTCCAGGGGGTGACACCAAAAAAAAAAAAAAAAAAAAAATTTTTTTTTTTTTTTTTAATTTTATTGAAATTCAAAGAAATACAATGTTGAGATGCATAGATTATTTTATTAGAGGCTGGCATTTGTGAACATTAGTGGGACTGGGGAAGTTGTAGACACACAATTTTTTTGCCCCTTGAGCCAGTGCTGCAATTTCAACAAATAGTTTTCCTGGCTGCTTTTGCTTGTTTGTACTTTGCTCCTCCCCTGCCCAATTTCACTATGAATGTTGTGGGTGTGCCTTGGGGCTTGCAAAGTTGCGCTGCTAGCCTAAACCTGCCTGCCTATCTGTGCTCACTGCTCAGTGACATGCGGCCCAGGGCTGTGCACTGACAGACTTGGAACAGAGTCAGAGAGCAGAATTTTCATAGTTTGCGCGCCTAAACCTTTTCTTCAGTGATTTATTTTAGAGTGCTCTGTTTATCTTTCATTTGATGCTCTGCTGAGCCAGGGAGCAGCTCTAGGCATGAGCTTCCTAATTAATGCAGTGCAGTTTACATATTTTGTATGTGTGTGTCTGAGTTTTTGTGTGTCTCAGTGTTTTTGTGTGTGTGTTTTTGTGTGTGTGTCTGAGTGTGTTTACGAGTGTTTGTGTGTGCATCTGAGTATGTGTTTAAGTGTGTCTGAGTGTTTGTATGTGTGTGTGCCTGTGTTTTTGTGTGTGTCTGCTTTCTGGGGGGGGGGGTGACACCATGACTTACCGCACCGGGTGACACCAACCCTAGTGACGCCACTGCTCCTGAGGGGTCAAATCCCCAAGTTAGATTCCTAACTTTGATATTATTTTGCTATGCTCAGTCAGGGGTATGGTTGGGTAGTAGTCGTTAAGTGACACAAAGCGTATTTTTTATATTTTTTCTTTGTTTTTATTTATCATGGAAATCCCCATTTAGATTTTGAATAATGAATAACGAAAAAGTATCTAACTTCAAGTGGGTTCTGCAAGGCTGTAATTGCTACACATTGAAGATTCTTTAACGAAAGCAAAGTTTGAAGGGCATAATTATTATTTCACTTAAAATTTCATTATTTCTAACCTTGTCAACGCATACATTTCCTATTCAAACCCATTTCACGTATGTTTTCATGGAAAATAAGAAAAATGTCTAAGTGACTCTAACCTTTTTAACTTGAACTCACCGTGTGAGCAAAGAAAAAATAAATTAGCGTGCCACCTGTTATCTTGCCCTTTGTGCACACACTGATGCTGATCTAGAAGAATGAATTGATGCTAAATGGTGCCCATGCACTGTGTATTTGATAATATATACTATTTTGTTCAGAGCAGTTTTATTTTTACATACGTACACCTTGTGGTGTCATAGTCATATAGAAAAAATAAGTATCACTTATCACAGATTTCAACAGTAAACTACACTACCTCAAAGAAAAACCCAGTCTATGAGTCTAAATCGCTAACCTATGTCACATCCCTTATTTCCTTTACAGCCAATGATAATCCAGTGGTTTACACCGTCAGACTTGCGAGTTGCGAACACATGTATGTTAATTACCAGGCACAAGCTTGTCGTTGTAGAAGTAAATGGGTTTCAAGTAAATTTCCTTCACATATCACCTATTCATTGAATTACCTGTCCAGCCGTAGCAGCGCATAAAACAATGCATACACCATGCTCAGCACTTCTGCTAGTGCCTAACTGTAACTGCATTGTTACCGTAGCAACCATGACAGCCATGCGTAACTAGGATGAACATCACCAACAGTTCCCCCGGAAGCACTTTATAATGACTTTCCCATTCATACATTAATATGATATGATAGCCGATTAATTTTCCAGCCAATGGTACCACTGTAAATACTTTGTCTACTAGTGTGTACTTCAGTATATCGTTTAAATTATGCAGCTATTTTTTTTAGCTGCTAAAGGGTTAATCCAATTACAGGCAATAAGACTGGAGGCAACATCCAATGAGGGGTAGCCACGCTCCTACCGATGAAAGCCGTACATGGAATACGATCATTGGTCAGTTTTGACAATGACAGCAAGGTCGAGGAATGTGATGATTGGCTAGTTGGTTTGCGTGGTTCGCTATGATTGGTGAGTTACATATGTCCACCCACTGGCTCGGAGAGATAGATATTAAAGCGTTGAAGGGGTGCTGGCGGCACAGACGTCAGTTTGGTACTGAGGTGGGTTTTGCAGTTCCCGGTGTCCAGCGGCCTCCGTGTTTTTATCACGATGAGGAAGTTGTGGTTAATCGGGTTGTGCTGTCTCATTGTGACATTCGGTGAGTATCTGTGGGTGTTAAGGAAAGACATGCTTGTAACAAACCGCTGCAGGCACATGCACCTTCTAGAAGCTTCTTAGTTCCTTACATGCTGTCGAGGAGGGGGAGGGATAACCAGAACTTATAAAAACTTATAAAAGAGCGACTTGAACTATATATGCGTTTGTTATACATTATTACTAAAATAACACGTTATTTATTTTGGGCACTATACCTTGGTTAATTGTATGAATTTTACATAGACTATCCATTTAGCATTAACGGAAAGCTCTTAATTTGTGCTTCTATTTTTGTCACCGTTGAACCTTTGTTTTTTTCGGCGTAGGTGACAGCCTTTTATTGGGTAAAAACGCTGGTCCTTGTAGCGTGTGATTATGATTCTGTGTATGTAAAGGGAAAAGAGTGTATCATGTATTCCTTCTGAGCAGTGTTGTCCATAATTGTGTTCAAATCCTATTTATTTCGTGTAAATTATTGCCTTGGATTTTAACATAAAGCCTGCTAGTGCTATTATATTGACAAGTCAGACATATTGCACAAGGGGATCCCTGAAATATCTTTGACTAAATTGTGTATTTGTTGATACACACTTTGCAAATGCATTTATTTTATTTGGTACAATAAATCTTCTGTATGTGTAGGGGACCCTCGTTTGATACTATAGATGAGATACAGATTATACAGTTGAGAATTTTCTATACCTTACACTTCAGTCCCCCAAGACCCTTTTGGCACAAAGATGTAGTTGTGTTTTTTTTTTTTTTTATTATTTTTTTTTAGTGATTGTAAAGTTTAAAGGGAAACCAAACACAATTTGTTTATTTTCCTGTAATTATTCAGAGCATGCAATTTTCTAATTTTACTCCAATTATTAACCTTTCTTTGTTCTCTTGGTATCTTTATTTGAAAAAGCAGTAATGTATAAGCTTACGAACCTGCCCATCTTTGGTTCAGAACCTGGGTAGCATCAATCAGTAAGCACAACCCAGGTGCTGAACCAAAGATGGGCCGGGCTCGTAAGCTTACATTCCTGCTTTTTCAAATAGAGCATGTAGTGTTCAGCAACTTTCTAATTTACTCCTATTAAATTTTCTTTGTTCTCTTGGTATCTATCTGAATCATTACAGAAAAAAACTGCGAAAAATTAGGTATTGCGCATATCGATGACTATTCCGGCTTCATTCAATCATTGCGCACTCCCCTTTTGGCGTTCAGCTCGTGGGGCACGCAATGATTGGAGGAAGACAGATTCGTTATCGAGATGCGGGTGGAGGATCGGCAGTATGCTTACCGTAACAAAGTGAGTAAGTCTCTTACAAAAAGAAGCGTCTTTTGTAAAGTTTAATGACTTAATGTGCCAATGTTAATATTTTTAGATACTAGGCTTTAAATCCTTGACATTTTAAGCGTTTTCTTAAAAAACATACCTTTTAATCCTGAGAGCCGCTGCAGCGCTTCCTCCTCCCGTTGCAAGTGCTCTTCGTGGGTCCAAAATGACGAATCTGGCTCCATCCAATCACGGCGTTCCCTCAGGCCATGAACGCTGTGATTGGAGGAAGCCGGATTCATCATTTCTGATGTAAGCAGATGCTTTCGATGGAGCAGCTTTCAGGATTAAAAGGTAAGTTTTTGAAGAAAACGCTTAAAGGGACAGTAAACCTAAAAAATTATTTTATATAATTCTGCACATAGTGCAGAATTATATAACATTATTTTAGTGCTATAGTTATAAAACCCTTTTTTCCCTTTTAATATTTAAAAAACATACCGCTTTTACAGACCCGCTCTCTGCTGAGCAGGTCTGTTTTTTTTAGTCAGCGCATCGGGCCAGCTGTATAGTCACAGCCCGGCCCGACCGCGCCATAAGACTAAGTGCAGCTCGCTCCTGCTCTGTCTGACAGCAGGAGCGAGCTTCACTTAATGCTATGGCGCGGTCGGGCCGGGCTGTGACTATACAGCTGGCCCGATGCGCTGACTAAAAAAAACAGACCTGCTCAGCAGAGAGCGAGTCTGTAAAAGCGGTATGTTTTTTAAATATTAAAAGGGAAAAAAGGGTTTTATAACTATAGCAGTAAAATGTTATATAATTCTGCACATAGTGCAGAATTATATAACATTATTTTTTAGGTTTACTGTCCCTTTAATGTAAATTTTAATTAAAGTGCCCTTGTTTTTAATAGGATTATTAAAAACCTGGCACTTATTCGTCAAAATTGACATTCACTTTAATGATTCAGATAGCCTATACAATTCTGAAGAACTTTCTTATTTACCTCTATTATGAAATTTGTTTAATTCTTTTGCATCCTTTGTTGAAGGAAAAGCAATGTACTACTGGGAGCTAGCTTAACACATCAGTAAGCCAATGATGAGACATATGTACAGCCACCAATCGGCGGCTAGCTTATAATATTGCATTGCTGCTCTGAGCCTACCTAGGTATCCTTTTAAACCTAGGATACCAAAAGAACAAAGCTAATTGGATAATATAAGTAAAACATTGCTTAAAACTGAATGTTCTTCCTAAATGAGTTTAATTTTCACTTTGACATGCACTACTGAGAACTTTGCACATCACCTGAAATGAAGATAAAAACAAATTTTTCCTGTTTAATATAGATATATAATTTTACATTTAAAGGGATATGAAGCACATTTTTTTTTTTTTGTGTGTTTTTTGCCTTGCCCATGATATTAATTTTTTAAGAGATACCTAGGCATTTAATAGTGTTGCCATCTAGTGCTCTTGCAGATGGACAATCTTGCAAAGCTGCTACCATACAGTGCTCCAGAAATGGGCAGGCTTCTAAGCTTCCATCCCTGCTTTTTAACCAAAGATACCAAGGGAACAAAGAAAAAAATAATAGAAGAAAATTAGAAAGTTGTTCAAATGTCATGCTCTGTCTGAATCATGAAAAACATTTTGAGCTTTTTATCCCTTTAATAATTCTACTCTATGGACCCTGTGTATATGGCATTCTTTTTGTTTACTGAAGAGGAGGCCTCATATCAATGTTGTCGTTGTTTACCCATGAAGTGTTTAATCGTTTGCCTTTTCAGAGTTAAATGTTTTTACTATTTGTTTCTTAGCTTCAGTAAGAGCTGACGATGAAGTGGATATAGATGCAACTGTGGAAGATGACCTTGGAAAAAGCAGAGAAGGGTCTCGAACGGATGATGAAGTTGTTAGCAGGTTTGTGTGAAAATGTTATTTTTTATTGAAACACAACTCTAGAGCACTAGAAAAATCCAAAACTGGTAGCCAGAATCGGTTTTCAGTCCCTGGACCCTAAATTTATATAACTTTGGTCAACACCTATTCTGTATTATATATAAAAAAAAATTCCCATCCTCCACTTAGTTGCCTATGGGCACACTATTGATTTGTTTGTACAGTGCACTACTTTATTGGCACTGGTCTTCACTAAGACAAACAACTTATTTACCTTTGCAGGGAAGAGGAAGCAGTTCAGTTGGATGGTCTAAACGCAGCCCAAATTAAAGAGATTAGAGAAAAATCTGAGAAATTTGCATTTCAGGCAGAGGTGAATCGAATGATGAAGCTTATTATTAACTCGCTCTACAAAAACAAAGAGGTAAAGTGTGTGTGTGTGTGTGTGTGTGCGCGTATGTATATCCCTCCTCCTAATTTTGAGTTTACTTATATAGCTATTCTTGCTTTTAGATCTTCCTTAGAGAATTGATTTCCAATGCTTCAGATGCACTTGATAAGATCAGATTAATGTCCTTGACTGATGAAAATGCCCTAGCTGCCAATGAAGAATTGACTATAAAAATTAAGGTAAGCATACAAACAGGACTTAAAGGACCAGTCAACACATTAGATTTGCATAATCAACAAATGCAAGATAACAAGACAATGCAATAGCACTTAGTCTGAACATCAAATGAGTAGTAGATTATTTTATTTTTTCTTCCTGACAATTTTAAGTCATGTCTATTTCCACTCCCCCTGTACCATGTGACAGACATCAGCCAATCACAAATGCATACACATACCATGTGACTGTCATCAGCCAATCACAAATGCATACAAATTTTAATCTTTCTTGCACATGCTCAGTAGAAGCTGGTGACTCAAAGTTAAAATATAAAGACTGTGCACATTTTGTTAATGAAAGTAAATTGGAAAGTTGTTTTTAAATTGCATGCTCTATCTGAATAATGAGTTCAATATTGACTTGAGTGTCCCTTTTTTTGTATGAATGAATGAAGTTTAATCTAGATGAAAGTGGATCCTGACTCGGTTTTTATTTTTTCCTCCATTGCTATAAATTGCAGCATCTGAGAATATATTAAAGGGACATGAAACACAATTTATTTATTTTTTTATATTCAGATAGGGCATGCCTTTTTTAAATAACTTTCCAATTTATTTATATTTAATTTGTTTCTTTTGCTTTTTTAAAAAGTATCACCTCTTGTCATTGGCTTTCAGCTTGCTCCCAATAATGCTTTGCTAACTTTTATGTTCTATTTGAATCGTGAGAGCAAAATGAGTTATGACCCTTTTTTTGATTGCAATCTATTTACTATTATCACCTTTCTGTCCACCCTCTGCAAAAAAAATTATATATTTGCTCTGTAGTCTATTACAATTGCAGGTAATTTGTTAATGAATCAAAACATCAGGGAGAGAAAGGAGATTTGCAGAGAGCGGATATAAAGTAGATAATAATGCTGATTGCAATTGTTAAAGGGACAGTCTAGTCCAAAGTTAACATTCATGATTCAGATTGGGCATGTAATTTTAAACTATTTTCCAATTTACTTTTAGCACTAATTTTGCTTTGTTCTCTTGGTATTAGCATATAAACCT
This sequence comes from Bombina bombina, assembly GCF_027579735.1. NCBI lineage: Eukaryota > Metazoa > Chordata > Amphibia > Anura > Bombinatoridae > Bombina > Bombina bombina. The sequence goes on along the minus strand of NW_026512945.1, from coordinate 61,515 downwards.
CCTAGGTTTAGCTTTCAACTAATTTCTAAGGCCTTGAAGGCCGCCTCTTCTCTCAGAGCATTTTGACACATTTTTCACCACTAGAGGGTGTTAGTTCACGTGTTACATATAGATAAAACTGTGCTCACGCACGTGGAGTTCCAGTGATCCAGCTCTGATTGGCTAAAATGGATGTCCGTAAAAAGAACTGAAATAAGGGGGCATTTTGCAGAGGCTTAGATACAAGGTAATCACAGAGATAAAAAGTATATTAATATAACTGGTTGTGCAAAACTAGGGAATAGGTAATAAAGGAATTATCTATCTTTTTAAAAAAAAAAAAAAAAAAATTCTGGTGTAGAATGTCCCTTTAATATAAATTGCTGCATCTATGAGAACATATCAAAGTACAATTTTTTTATTTTTTTTTAATATATCCACTTTCAGCTCGATTAAACTTGCCTATCCCTTTTTTTTTTTTTGTTCCCTAATCCTTTCTTGATTTAAAGGGACAGTAAACACCAGGATTTTTGTTCTTTAAAAAGAAAGATAATCCCTTTATTACCCATTCCCCAGTTTTGCATAAACACTGTTATATTAATATACTTTTTTACCTTTTTGTGATTTTACTTGTATCTAAGCATATTCTGACAGACCCCTGATCACATGACATGTTTGTTTATTATCTATTGACTTTCATTTTAGCCAATTTGTGCAGTGTCTGCCACAAGCCACAGTCGTGATCACAATGTTATCTATATGGCTGACATTAAAAAGCATGTGATAAGAGGCAGCCTTCAAGGGCTTAGAAATTATCATATGAGCCTTCCTAGGCAGCTTTCAACTAAGAATACCAAGAGCAAAATTGGTGATAAAAGTAAATTGGGAAGTTGTTTAAAATTACATTCCCTATTTGAAACATGTAATTTTTTTTTATTTAACTTGACTGTCCCTTTAAATTAACATGTCACCCTATGCAGATAACTTTAGTTTGTGACATAACATTGTTGCATTAAGTTTAGTGATGGTTATCACTAAATATTTAAAAAAAAAATAAAAAAACTTTTTTTTTTTTAGTGTGACAAAGAGAAAAACATGCTACATGTAACAGATACAGGCATTGGTATGACAAAGGATGAACTTGTTAAGAACTTAGGAACAATTGCAAAATCGGGCACCAGTGAGTTTTTGAGCAAGCTTACTGAAGCCCAAGATGAAGGCCAGTCTACCTCGGAGCTTATTGGTCAGTTTGGAGTTGGTTTCTATTCAGCCTTCCTCGTTGCTGATCGAGTTATTGTGACCTCTAAACATAACAACGGTACACAGCACATATGGGAATCAGACTCAAATGAGTTCTTTGTGACAGAGGATCCTCGTGGTGACACCCTAGGTCGTGGATCAACTATTACGTAAGTATTGACATTTCTTTCACATTGGTTAGCATGTTTCTGCAGCTACGCAACAGTTCTATTTAGAATTGCCTTAGAATTTCATGCTGAGCTCTCTGTTGTGGGATGAGCACTTTACAATAAGTTTAAATTACTGACCTAGCTTCTTTACTTAAACAGATTGGTTCTTAAAGAAGAGGCATCTGATTATCTCGAACTGGACACCATTAAAAACCTTGTGCGGAAATATTCTCAGTTCATAAACTTCCCTATCTATGTCTGGAGCAGTAAGGTATGATTATGGGACAAAAGCAAGAATCTGACTCTTAATCTAAAGTGATAATAGCATCTTCCATTAATGTTCCTAAATACTGTTTGGACTTGGGGGCATAATTACCATAGTCTAGACTTACATGAGCAAACTTGCAACCAATAGAGGCCTTTGATAAATTACGTGTGCAGTGACATGCTGTGTAAGATTTGCAGCCGAAAATATCATTGGACAGATCACTTTCTTATAACACCACTTTTTTTTTTTTTTTTCACAAGTGAATTAGCTTTATTTTAAAAAGTAACTTTGAAGTTTTTTTTTGTGTCTCCCCCCCCCCCCCCTTACATATAGACTGAGACTGTAGAGGAGCCCATTGAGGAGGAGGAAGCCAAAGAGAAGGAAGAGGAAACAGATGAAGAGGCTGCTGTCGAAGAGGAAGATGAGGAAAAGAAACCTAAAACTAAAAAGGTAAAGTATTGGAGTATAACTGATACTATGGTACCAAGTATTTCGTACTCTGAACAAAACTAACTGCACATCCCCTCTCAATTCAGGTTGAGAAGACTGTCTGGGACTGGGAACTAATGAATGATATCAAGCCAATCTGGCAGAGACCATCCAAAGAAGTTGAAGAGGATGAATACAAGGCCTTCTATAAATCATTCTCTAAGGTAATTGTTGTTATCCTACCTGTAAATATGAGTTTAGTTACGATAAAAACATACTATTTTGAGGTCTTAACATTAAGTTTATTTCTCATGTATGCCAGTCAAAAGCTAGTCTTAATCACTAATATGAAACTCATCAATTTTGTTTTTCTAGGAAAGTGATGATCCTATGTCTTACATCCACTTTACTGCTGAGGGAGAGGTTACCTTTAAATCTATCTTGTTCATCCCACAATCTGCTCCACGTGGTCTCTTTGATGAATATGGGTCCAAAAAAAGTGACTTTATTAAGGTACAAATTAGTGTTTGTTCTTCCTTCCCCCCCCCCCCCCCCATAACTGCCTTTAAATAACTGAACTTAACTTTTTTTTTTTTTTTTTTTCCTTAAGCTATTTGTACGTAGAGTGTTTATTACGGATGACTTCCATGACATGATGCCAAAGTACTTGAATTTTGTTAAGGGTGTGGTAAGTGAAGATGTTATAATTTTGTTAATTATTATACATATTATACATATCGGTTTTGGTTGTAAATTCTATATCCTTAAACCTTACAGGTTGATTCAGATGACTTGCCTCTGAATGTATCTAGAGAGACTTTGCAACAACATAAATTATTAAAGGTAGGTGTTGAATAAACTCTTGGCGGTTTGTGGTGTTGGGGGGGGGGGGGGGGGATTGCATATCCAAAATATTGAACATATATTTTTTTTTTTTTTTTTTTTATTAGGTTATTAGAAAGAAACTTGTACGCAAGACTCTTGATATGATCAAGAAATTAGCAGAAGAAAAATTCAATGATAAATTCTGGAAAGAGTTTGGTACCAATATTAAACTTGGTGTGATTGAAGACCACTCTAACCGTACCCGTCTTGCAAAACTACTTAGGTTCCAGTCGTCCCATCACAAGTCTGAGCTGACAAGCTTGGAGCACTATGTGGAAAGAATGAAGGAGAAACAAGATAAAATCTATTTTATGGCAGGGTCTAGCAGGAAAGAGGTGAGGCATGAAATTATAACAACCAAAGAGAAGTGTACTAGAGTTAGGCTTTTTGTGTGTTTTTTTGTTTAAATTTTTATCTTTTGTTCTGTTAGGTTGAGTCTTCTCCATTTGTTGAACGTCTTATAAAGAAAGGTTATGAAGTGGTTTTCCTAATAGAACCTGTGGATGAGTATTGTATCCAGGCTCTGCCAGAGTTTGACGGAAAAAGGTTTCAGAATGTTGCTAAGGAAGGACTGAAATTTGATGAAAGTGAAAAGACAAAAGAAGCACGAGAAGCAATGGAAAAAGACTATGAACCATTACTTACATGGATGAAGGATAAAGCACTGAAAGATCAGGTAGTTATTGGTGTTTAACTGCTTGACCTATGCACTATAATCAGACTTTAATTCAGAGTTGTAAAAGCTTTCATATTGTTTGTTCCCCGTGTGCCTTCTAGATTGAAAAGGCTATATTGTCTCAGCGTCTTACCCAGTCTCCTTGTGCCCTGGTTGCTAGTCAGTATGGATGGTCTGGCAATATGGAACGAATAATGAAAGCACAGGCATACCAAACTGGAAAAGACATTTCAACAAGGTAGGTAAATTTTCTTACGCTAACAGTTTGTACCAAAACTCTATGCAGAAGTGGTCTGTAATGTCCACTTAGCTTGTATAATGGACAAGAAAATTACGCATAGCTTGAGTTGAGTATTTCATGCTTAGAGCTAATTTGAATTTGTCCTCTTTGTTTCCGTTCAACACACAATGTGCACATGCCTGTCATTTAAATATTAGTTTTCATTGTATTTTCAAATTTGAGAGCTATTAAACCATATGCTTTTGAAGGAAATAGTAGATTGTAAAACATTCATTTTAAACATAGTGAGTCACTTTATCTAACACCAAGAAATCTTTCAGTTACTATTCCAGCCAGAAGAAGACACTTGAAATTAACCCAAGACATCCTTTGATCAAAGATATGTTGAGACGAGTAAAAGTAAGTGTTCTTTGTTCATGGTGAGATTTAGTTGGGTTTCCTTTTTAAAGGCACTATTAGAAGTGATATTAGATGGCAAATTATTAGTTAAATATGGTGTTGGAGTTCAAGCTAGAACGTGTTTATTTTATTGTATTTTTTTTTAAATATCTCCTAAAAGACTTGCCCATTTGTGAGAATGGACACCTTTTTTTTTTTGTACATATTCATTCTATTAAATGAGTTGCTTGGAGACTATTCATAAATGCGCTATGCGCTTTTTTTTTTTTTTTTTTTTTTTTTTTTTGGGGTTGTGATAAGATTTGTTATCCATTGCAAAGATGTACTCTAATACAAACTTTGAATATTAGCAATGTACTAGAAATCTTTGAACTAAATCTGAATTTGTGTCTCTTTATTTCATATTAGCAACATCTATATATTAACCCCTTATTGACCGAGGACGTACGCCATACGTCCCCAGAAAAAATACAGTTAACGACTGAGGACGTATGGCGTAAGTCCTCTGTTTAGAAAGCAGCTGGAAGCGATCCTGATCGTTTCCAGCTGCTTTCCGCTTATTGCAGGATGCCTCTATCGATGCACCCTGCAATAACAATTTGTACCCCTCCGGTGCAGAGAGAGCCACTCAGTGGCCCTCTCTACACCGGACATCGATGGCCGCATTCGTGGGTGGGAGCTGCAGTGGGAGGCCATCGATAGGTTCTGAGACAGAGGGGAGGGAGCGGGTGGGAACCGCTACACTACAGAAATGACAAAGTATAATTGGGAGAAAGGGGGGGGGGGGGGGAAGAAATGCCCCAAAAAAGTAATCTAAGGGTTCTGGGAGGGGGTGGGGGTTGGTCTTGGGCTACACTACAGAAAAAAAAGTGACTATATATTGTAAACTGGGTACTGGCAGACAGCTGCCAGTACCCAAGATGGCTGCCAAGAAGTTAGAGGGGGGAGGTTAGAGCTGTTTGGGGGGGGGGCAGGGAGGCTGGGGGCTAAGGGGGATCCTACACAGCAGCATATGTAAATATGCAAAGGGGAAACAAAAATAAAAAAGGATGCCTTTTATTTTAGTACTGGCAGACTTTCTGCCAGTACTTAAGATGGTGGGGGAGGTAAGAGCTGTTTGGGAGGGATCAGGGGGGATGATGTGGGAGGCTGATCTCTACACTAAAGCTAAAATTAACCCCTTCACTGCTAGCCATAATACACGTGTGATGCGCAGCGGCATTTGGCGGCCTTCTAAATACCAAAAAGCAACGCCAAAGCCATATGTCTACTTCTCTGGGATCCCCTTTAAGAACTAGCATTTACAACCATTTGTGCCATAATTAAACAAGCTGTTTGTAAATTATTTCAGTGAGAAACCTAAAATTTGGAAAAATTTAACTTTTTATTTTTTATCGCATTTGGCTGTGAAATGGTGGTATGAAATATACCAAAATGGGTTGTCTACTACATTACACTAAAGCTAAAATTACCCCAAAAAGCTCCCTAATTAACCCCTTCACTGCTGGGCATAATACACGTGTGGTGCGCAATGGCATTTTGCAGCCTTCTAATTACTAAAAAGCAACTACAAAGCCATATATGTCTGCTATTTCTGAACAAAGGGGATCCCAGAGAAAATATTACAACCATTTTATGCCATAATTGCACAAGCTGTTTGTAAATTTCGGTGAGAAACCTGAAGTTTGTGTAAAAAAAAAAAAAAAAAATGTGAAAAAGTGAACTTTTTTTTTTTATTTGATCGCATTTGGTGGTGAAATGGTGGCATGAAATATACCAAAATAGGCCTAGATCAATACTTTGGGATGTCTTCTAAAAAAAAAAAAAATATATACATACATGTCATGGGATTTTCAGGGATTCCTGAAAGCTATCAGTGTTCCAATGTAACTAGCGCTAATTTAAAAAAAAAAAAGTAGTTTGGAAATAGCAACGTGCTACTTGTATTTATGGCCCTATAACTTACAAAAAAATCAAAGAACATGTAAACATTGGGTATTTCTAAACTCAGGACAAAATTTAGAAACTATTTAGCATGGGTGTTTTTTGGTAGTTGTAGATGTGTAACAGATTTTGGGGGTCAAAGTTAGAAAAAGGGGTTTTTTTTTTTTCCTCATTTTATAATTTATTTATTTTTATAGTAAATTATAAGATATGATAAAAATGTTATCTTTATAAAGTCCATTTAATGGCGAAAAACGGTATATAATGTGTGGGTACAGTAAACGAGTAAGTGGAAAATTACAGCTAAACACAAACACAGCAAAAATGTAAAAATAGCCTTGGTCCCAAACGGACAGAAAATGGGAAAGTGCTGTGGTCATTAAGATAAGATTATGCTACACACTTTTGAGCAGTGTTTCCAGTTGGCTGTATAATACATTTATTCATGTATAACTCTGCATTAATTTCACAGGAAAATGAGGAAGACCAAACTGTGGCTGACCTTGCTGTTGTACTCCTTGAAACTGCCACATTACGTTCGGGCTATCAGTTGCCAGATACCAAAGAATACAGTGACAGAATAGAAAGAATGCTTCGGCTGAGCTTAAATATTGACTTAAATGAGAAGGTAAGGAGATTGTGTTCAGCATTTACTTTTGTAAAGTTTGTTATGGCAAACTTGTATGAGCCATTTTTATTTTTAGTGGATCAACTTTTTTTTTTTTTTTTTTTTTTTTTTTTTTTTTTTTTAAAGGTGGAAGAAGAGCCAGAGGAGGAGGCAGAAGCTGAACAAGAAGATTCAGATGATGTGGAAGAGGTAGAGGCTGAAGATGTTGAAAAATCTAAAACAGAAGAGACACAGGCAGAATCAGACTCACAGGTTTGTACTCTGGGTCAGGGATATGATATATTGGGAACCAAATAAAAGCTGCTCACCTAAACTGACAAAATAACCTTGTGCTATAAAAGTATTAGAGTAGGCTCTGTGGTTCAAATTGTTTGCCTTACTGATTTAGTAATGAGTGACTGGAAACTAATATATATATTTTTTTTTTTCCCTTTAGGAATCTACAGATATAAAAGATGAACTGTAAATACCATCTTGAACTGGTTAAAGGGTTGTTGGGGAGGGAGGGGAGGGTTTTTTAGTTGGGATTTTTTTTTTTTTAAATAAACATTCCTCATGAATGTGTAAATTTGTACTATTTATGAGTATATACTAATGTAAAATCTTGTCACATGAAAACAAATAAATGTTCAAATTCCATACTGGATTCAGAGACTTGACAAAACAATTTTTATACTTGAAATGAATCTCTTTTGGAAATGTGTTTAATGTTCAAACTGACTCTTGGGATCCATGCAAAGCTCAGTCTAGAAGCACTTCAAGATTGTTCTGTATTGTGAACAGGATTCTTCTTCTTTTTTTTTTTTGTCTTCAAAGAAACTGATTATCTGGTCTAATTGCAACCATTTTGTAACATTAATGGTTACTAGCTCAGTGTTGCAGTTAACTTCTCCAGCTCTTCAACATTTCGACAATAAAGATAAGTAAATGTACCCATGTCGAGGTATACTGGTGTGTTCACTAATTAGGTAGTCTTTATGCACCATCTATACTTTAGATGGTACAATTTGATTTTTGGCACATACCACTGCACCTCCCCCCATTTAATGTTTAAAAGTCCAATGAGAGGTAAACTCCTTTGTAATAGACTGGTGTTTTTAAAACTTGGTTTTGTGGCCAGCTAATGGACCATTTCTTTCACAATCCTCTAATTCTACAAATATTTTCACTGGGTACCTTTTTTGAATTGGACCCACTGCTATGTCTCAATCTCCTACACAGTGGATGATAGCTATAAACCTTTCACATTCTTTCCTGCAGTTGGCAAGGAAAGTTTTCATATTAGAAAATACAATTAAAGTAATAGTCCAGCATAAACAAGTACAACATGCACTGCTTCTTCTTTGGCAGGGATAGTCTTATCTCAGAAAAAGAAAAACCACTCTGGCACACACTTAAACACATAGGTAAATTGGCAAAAAGGAAGCCAAAAATCATAAAACTTTTTTACTTGCAGATATTAAAATACACAATATCCTACATGGGATAAATATAAAAACAAAGTAGCACTGTCAAGGTGTCTGGATTTAAAGGGACAGTCAACCATAGAATTGTTATTGTTTTAAAAGATAGATAATCCCTTTATTACTCCCCAGTTTTGCATAACCAACAGTTATATTAATATATCTTTTACCTCTGTGATTACCTTGTATCTAAGAACCTTCTTCCAGCCCCCTGATCACATGACTGTGACTGTTTATTATCTATTGTCTGAAAGTTAGCATTGTATTGTGCTAGATCTTAAATAACTTTCGGTGCCTGAACACAGTGTTCTCTATATAGCCCACGTGTACTTTCTGTCTCTTTTTGAGGGCTGCCTCTTATCACATGCTTTTTAAATCTCTTTTCAACACAAAGGCTTAGAAATTAGCATATGAGCCTACCTATGTTTAGTTTTAGCTAAGAATACCGAGAGAAAAAGCAAATTTGATGATAAAAGTAAATTGGAAAGTCAATTAAAATTAAAAGTCCTATCTGAATAATGAAAGTTTAATTTATACTTGACTGTCCCTTTAACACAGTACAATGTGTATTTTAAAGCAATAATCAAAGCAGCTCTCAGTACACGGCATCAAGCAAATTCCTACGCTGTCAGAAGCACATTGTAAGATGTCCACTGAGATAAAAAAAGATCCCTATTAACCTGACTATGTTTAAGTGATATCCAGCAAAGGTGGGTGCATGAAGGGCTTATCAGACTCTCTCAGTAGATATTGCTTGCAATTATTGTAAAAAAAAAAAGTTTGGGCTTGCAGTGACAAGGATTTAGCCAAGCATACCAAAATTACCAATGTATTATAACAGAGGGCACAAATGAAACATAATAATCATTTATCACATGTAGGATGTTGTGTATTTTAATATCTGCAAGTAAGTGTTTTATGAATTATTTTTTTTGGCTCCCTTTTTTGACTATTAAGTGTGCCAGTGTTGTATGTATGCTGTTAATCAACTTATCTATAGAGGATCACCTGCCTGCAATTCTCCAAAAACCTTACATGGTCTTACAATTTTCCATCTTAATGGGAGGAGAGTCCACTGCTTTAATCATTACTTGTGGGAATTAAGACACCCCAGCCAAAGGCTTAAAGGGACACTGAACCCAAAATTTTTTTTTTTTCTTTTGGGATTCAGAGAGCATGCAACTTTCTAATTTACTCCTATTCTCAATTTTTCTTCGTTCTCTTGGTATTTATATTTGAAAAGCAAGAATGTAAGTTTAGATGCCGGCCCATTTTTGGTGAACAACCGGTATTCTTGCTGATTGGTTGATTAATTTAACCGACCAATAAATGAGTGCTGTCCAGTGCGCTGAACCAAAAATAGCTTGGATGACGTTTTCAAATAAAGAGCTAGAGCACGAAGAAAAAATGCTACATTTTTAAAATTAGAAAGTTGGTTAAATTTGCATGCTCTATCTGAATCACAAAAGAAAATCTTTTGGTTCAGTGTCCCTTTAAATACTTCCCATCATTCCCCCCCCCCCCCCCCTTCGTCACATGAGGTTAGCAGAGAAGTGTCGGAAGATTTGGAGTAGTCTCTTATGGAGGGTAGTACTCTTCATAATGGGACCAGAGTTTTAAGTATTCCTGTCAGCCTCTCGGTGAGAGCATGGTTGAAAGAGTCCAGAGATGCAGGGAGTCTTTCTGCGAAACCATCCCATAAGCAATCGGCGTTGACTAGTTTCGCTGCCTGCTTTCTGCGCTCAAGTCCATGTCAGGAGCAATGCTACTAACCTGTCACACTTGAAAGGCTGTGTTTCTGTTCCACGGCATAGATACTGGTAAGATCGTTTAATTTTTTTTTTATACATGTATGATGACGCTAGATGAAAGGGTCAGTGTGACTCTTATCTGTATAGAATCAAGGGTTAATATCTCCTGAGGGGGATTATTGAACAGGGGGGAATAATCTTATGTTGATTTTATGTGAGAGATGTTATGGGCTCATAGGCTGTTATGGAATATACAGGTTTCACTTTGAGAGCCATGCAGCTTACAAGCTTGGTGTGTTTTTTTTTTTTTTTCCTCATAGCAGGGACGGTCCTGCATTGTGCATCATGTGGTTCTTTCCTGACCGGGTGTCAGGAGTCTCAACTTTCTGTAATGTCTGAGTCATGGGAGGTAGGGAGTGCCTCAGCTATTGGGATATAAAGGTACAATTTATTTTTTTTAGAACAAAATGTTTTTTTTCTATAGTTCTCTGGTTATTGCAATAGTGAGAGATGATTCTGTTACTTAGAGGGCACTCAACTCTATTCCTAAAGAGTAATTCCTGTTTATATTGTGAGGACGCCTTAGTACTGCCCGCTCAATTATGTTCCATATGCCTTGATAATGTGATATCAAACATGTTTGATACCACTGAGCCGTCCACCTCTGAGGAGTTGTCGTCCAGTGAAGTGCGTACCCTACATGCTTATCGCTCTACACATGCAGTTTCCCGTAGCACTGCTGATCCTCCATCTGGAGGGGGCCATCTTTTCACAAGACGTTACTGCGCAGCTCAGACAGCAGTGTGCGTCCTTTAATGCTTTACCTACATATTGCACTTCTTCCCAGAGTACATCAGAATTTATTGGACTTAACTGATAGGGATAATTGAGGATTACGTTCTTTCTGAGACTTCAATGTATGAACATTCTGGGTTGTAGTCTGCTGCCTCTAAACCTCTGGCTGTGTAGAAACCAGACTTTAGTTTTAGGAATTTACACTTTATTCTAAAGGATTTTTTTTTTTTTTTTTACGAATTCAGTGGTTCCAGAGGCCAAAGTCCCTGAGGAACCTTTGATTCCTAAATTGGATGAAGTTTGAGGACAGGGTTGTACCTTCTTCCCTGCTCCTGTTAGATGGCGAACATTATTAAGAATGAATGGGACTGGATTGTTCCCCTCTTAACAAATAGTTCCAGGTCCTGGAGTTGTGAAGTTCAGTCCCTTAAAGGGATGGTAGTCTAGACTGCTTTCTCTCCCCTTTTTAAGGGAATGATTTTGTTTGGTCCAGGCCTGGACTCAATATTCTCTTGTGGTAGAAGGGCACCCTTGCCCCCTGTGACCATGGAGATAATGAACGAGTCTAAGGGACAATTTTTGTTTTGATAACCCCCATGTCAGCAGCCTTCCACTAAGCCTGAGCAAACCAAGAGCTCTTGGAAGCCGGCTCAGTCCTGGAATAAATCCAAGCAGAGCAAGAAGCCCGCTGAGTCTTAAGTCGGCATGAACGGGCTGTCTCTGGTCCTCTTCTGGATCGTGTAGGGGGCAGACTGTCTCTCTTTCAGTTGCTCGGTTCAGGGACGTGCAGGATCCATGGGTCCTAGCGGTCATAGCTCAGGGTTACAAGTACCAGCCACCCAAGGGCAGCTCTTTCTCTCGGGAGACTAGGTTCATTCTTCCCCTCGTTTGAGAAGGGCAGTTCATGACACAGATCGATCTGAAGGATGCTTCCTTCACGTACCAATCCTCAAGGACCACTTCCAGTTCCTAAGGTTTGCGTTCCTTGACCAGCACTTCCAGTTTATTGATCTTTTGTATGGTCTAGCTGGTATAGTGGTAAGCATAGCTGCCTTCCAAGTAGTTGGCCTGGGTTTGATTCCCGGCTAACGCAGCATTCTCCAAGAAGTTTTCGGAGAGTGGACTATTCAGAATCTTTCCTCTGTCTTCTTCGATCCCATGAGGATAGTTGTGCTTTTAAGGACCCCATGGATAAGAATTTGGAGGGTCTCCTTAAAAAGATGTATGTTCACCAGGGATTCCTTTTGCGACCGGCGGCCTGTATTGTTGCAGTTACCACCACAGCGCTTACTGGTTTGATGCCCTGGAAGAGTCTCTTAAGGTGGAGACTCCTCTGGAAGAGATACAGGATCAGATTAAAGCTCTTAAGTTAGCTAATTTTGTTTATTACGGATGCTTCTCTGCAGATCACTAAATTGGCGGCTAAGAGTTCAGGCTTTGCCATCTTAGCGCGCAGGGCTTTATGGTTAAAGTCTTGGTCCGCGGATGTGTCTAAGCTTTTGGCTATTCCTTACAAGGGGAAGACCCTGTTCGGGACTGATTTGAAGGAAATTATTTCTGACATCATGGGAGGGACCGGATCTAGTGGGGGGCAGACTTTCTCTATTTGTACAGGCTTGGATAAGAGATGTTCAGGATCCCTGGACACTAGAAATTGTGTCTCAGAGGTATCAGTTGGAGTTCAGAAATTCTCCTCCCAGAGGAAAGTTTCTTCTTTCTCAATTATCTGTAGACCAGATAAAGAGAGGCGTTCTTAAGTTGTGTAGGAGACCTTTTTTCCATGGGAGTAATATGTCCCGTTCCAACAGGGGTTTTATTCAAATCTGTATGTAGTTCCCAAAAAAGAGGGAACATTCCGACCCATTTTAGATCTCAAAAGTCTAAACAAGTTTCTCAGGGTTCCATCTTTCAAGATGGAAACTATTCGTACCATTGATCCAGGAGGGTCAATTTATGACTACCGTGGATCTAAAGGATGCATATCTGCATGTTCCTATCTACAAAGATCATCACAAGTTCCTCCGTTTTGCCTTTCTGGACAAACCTTTTCAGTTCGTGGCTCTTCCTTTCGGTCTGGCCACGGCGCCCAGAATTTTCACAAAGGTTCTGGGGTCTCTGCTAGCGGTTCTCAGGCCGCGGGGCATTGCAGTGGTGCCTTATCTGGACGATATTCTGATCCAGGCGTCTTATCAGCTAACAAAATCTCAAATCGACATTGTTCTGTCCTTTCTAAGGACTCACGGGTGGAAGGTGAATCTAGAAAAGAGTTTAGTTCCACAGACCAGGGTTCCTTTCTTGGGAACTCTAATCGACTATCCATGAAGATTTTTCTGACAGATGTCAGAAAGTTAAAGATTCTGAATACATGCCGAACCCTTCAGTCCAATCCTCGGCAGTCAGTGGCTCAGTGCGTGGAGGCAATTGGATTGATGGTAGTGGCAATGGTTATTCAGTTTGCTCGTTTACATCTCAGACCTCTACAACCGAGCATGCTAAGACAGTGGAATGGAGATTATGCAAATTTGTCTCCTCAAATAGATCTAGATCAGAAGACAAGGGACTCTCTTCTATGGTGGTTGTCGCCGGATCATCTGTCTCAGGGGACACGCTTCCGCAGACCCTCATGGGTGATAGTGACAACGGATGCTAGCCTGATAGGATGGGGAGCTGCCTGGAACTCCCTGAGGGCTCAAGGTGTATAGACTCGATCGGAGTCTCTACTTCCCATCAATATCCTGGAGTTGAGAGCAATATTCAATGCGCTTCAGGCTTGGCCTCGGACAAATTCATCAGATTCCAGACGGACAACATTGCGACACTAGCTTACATCAATCATCAGGGAGGAACAAAGTTCCTTAGCGATGATGGAGGTAGCCAGGATAATTCAGTGGGCGGAGGCTCACTCCTGTTGTCTGCCAGCAATCTATATCCCAGGAGTGGAAAACTGGGAAGCAGATTTTCTGAGCAGACAGACCTTTCATCTGGGGGAATGGGAACTCCATCCGGAGGTATTTGCCAACCTGATTCTCAAGTGGGGCAGGCCGGAGATGGATCTTATGGCATCTCCTCAGAATGCCAAACTTCCGAGGTCCAGGGATCCCCAGGCCGGGTTGATATAAGCTCGGCTGAACGACCAAGGCATCTGTGTTCCCTCCATTTGCTCTCCTTTCTCGGGTGATTGAGTCAAACGGGAGAGGGCTTCAGTGATCCTCATCGCTCCTGTGTTGCCTCGCAGGACTTGGTATGCCGATCTGGTGGACATGTCATCTCGGCCACCGTGGAAGCTTCCATAGAGGAAAGACCTTCTCATTCAGGGACCCTTCCATCATCCGAATCTAATTTCTCTGCAGCTAACTGCTTGGAGATTGAACGCTTGATTTTATCTAAGCGAGGATTCTCGGATTCGGTCATTGATACCTTGATTCAGGCATGTAAGCCTGTTACTAGAAAGATTTACCATTAAGATATGGCGTAAATATCTTTATTGGTGCGAATCCAAGGGCTAATCTTGGAGTAGGATTCCCAGGATTTTGTCTTTTCTCTAAGAAGGATTGGAGAAAGGATTGTCAGCCAGTTCCTTAAATGGACAGATTTCTTCTTTGTCTATTTTGCTACACAAGCGTCTGGCAGATGTTTCAGATGTTCAGTCTTTTTGTCAGGCTCTGACTAGAATCAGGCCTGTGTTTAGACCAATTGCTCCTCCTTGGAGTTTGAATTCAGTTCTTAATGTTCTTCAAGGGGTTCCGTTTGAACCTATGCATTCCATAGATATTAAGTTGTTATCTTGGAAGGTTTTATTTTTGGTTGCTATTTCTTCTGCTCGCAGAGTTTCTGAGCTTTCGGCTTTACAATGTGATTCTCCTTATCTTTATTTTCCATGCGGATAAGGTGCGTTATGTACCAAGCCTGGTTTTCTTCCTAAGGTTGTTTCTAATAAAAATATTAATCAGGAAATTGTTGTTACTTCCTTGTGTCCAAATCCTCCTAAGAAGGAGCGTCTGTTACATAATTTGGACGTGGTCCGTGCCTTTAAGTTCTACTTACAGGCGACTAAGGATTTTTGTCAATCGTCTTCCTTGTTTGTCGTTTTCTCGGGGAAACGTAGGGGTCAGAAAGCTACGGCTACCTCTCTTTCCTTTTGGCTAAAGAGTATTATCCGTTTTGCATATGAGACTGCTGGACAGCAGCCTCCTGAACGAATTATGGCTCATTCCACTAGGGCTGTGGCTTCCTTATGGGCATTCAAAAATGATGCTTCTGTTGAACAGATTTGCAAAGCTGCAACTTGGTCGTCTCTTCACACTTTTTCCAAATTCGATACTTTTGCCTCGTCTGAGGCTGTTTTTGGGAGGAAAGTTCTTCAAGCAGTGGTGCCTTCCGTTTAGGTTACCTGTCTTGTCCCTCCTGTTTCATCCGTGTACTATAGCTTTGGTATTGTATCCCACAAGTAAGGATGAAATCCGTGGACTCGTATCTTGTAAAAGAAAATGAAATGTATTCTTACCTGATAAATTTGTTTCTTTTACGATACAATGAGTCCACGGCCCACCCTGTTTTTTTTCTGAGACAGGTCTTTAATTTTGTTAAACTTCAGTCACCTCTGCACCTTGGCTTTTCCTTTCGCTTCCTAACTTCGGTCGAATGACTGGAGTGGGAGGGAAGGGAGGAGATGGATATAGATATATATAGAGATTGATGCTGTGGTGCTCTTTGCCTCCTCCTGCTGACCAGGTGGTGATATCCCACAAGTAAGGATGAAATTCGTGGACTCATCGTATCGTAAAAGAAACAATTTTATCAGGTAAGAATAAATTTCATTTTTTCTCTATCCCTGCTGGTAGTTTATTAAAAACAAATACATCTCATTGATCTGACGCTTTATTTTTGTGATACTCAAAGCATTAACTTAACCAGCACTAATTTTCCATCTCTTAAAATTAGTTTATGGGGGTGGGGTGCTGTTGCCAGAAATGAATCTATAAAAGATGCTAAGTACTAAAAGCAGTTAAAATCTACATTTTTATTCAAATTGCCATTTAATAATATACCTAATAGGAGACTAAAACCAATACAAAAACCTATGCAAGATAACATCGGTGCTTTGTGTACAGTAATTAAATCAAATGATGCAAAGGTTATAGATAGAAATAAGTAACAGCGAAGATAACTACACAAGCTGTTGTACATACAATGCTTATACTATAGGTGTCCTGGTGTGGCTTAATATGTGTTTAAAAGTTCTCTGTCATGTAATAAAGGACACTCTGTAGATTAAGTTTCACTAGACATGTCCTATAATAAAAAGTGGCACCCAGAATTTAATTGCCTTGAGGGAACATAACTATTCAAAACTAAAGTTATGCAGCATAGCTGTAAAAAGCTTACCTAAAACTATCACCTGTACATTTTTATGTAAAAATGAAGACCATTTACCTCAATTTCCTCCGTAGCCACATCACATTGTAAAGGGACTTTAAGCAGCCAATCTGGATGTTAAGTCATAGGACTTTCAAGGGAGTGTGCATCTGACATGCAGGCACAGTCATGTTATTTTCCTGCTCAGTTTAAGGAAGTTTATGAAATACTGTGAGATTTCATTAAAATTTCATGAGACCACTGTAAAGCAAAGCATGTCCTCAGCAGTGCTGGCTGACTTTTTTTTCTTCTCACAGCTGGACAGTAGATGAAAAATAACTGTTCACAAAGCACTTGTGAGATGAATACATTTTGTGAAAGATTTTTTTTTTTTTACATAGATGTTCATGTGATATTATCTTGTCCACGTTTTACAGTTATGTTGCAACACTTTCAAGCGATTTAGCATATGGGTATTATGTCCTTTTAATGTAAAAGCTTGCGCTGCTTTTTGATCACTGTGGTCTCTAATTAAAGCTAATTGGATGTGCGCCGTAATGCTTTTATACAGTGATCTACTGTGCACCCTAGGTACATCCCATATGTACACCTATGAAAAATAAACTTTGCTAGGCACTGCACTGGCCCTGATTCTACTACCAACAGTGACCTTGGACAATTGCCGCCCTGTCGTCCAGTCCACTCATGTCCTAGGACATAATTAAGGGTACATAACTTAAAACTAGTTCATTTTCTTTGTACCTGCTACACCCATGAAATAAAAGTTTGAAAAGATACAAGTGGTGTAACTATGTTTATGTATTAGGCAAAAAGTAAAGTCTAGAGTCTGCATTTCTACTTTTAACAGGATTTAAATGACAGAAAAATTGAAACAAAATGAATAATGGAGATATACTGCAAATGTTTCTAAATTGGTTCTTCTATGTATAATGCTATGCTACTGTAAATAAGCCGGTATTCAATTTGTAGGTTAGGTATTTGAGTTCACATATTCTTATATTACTGAATTTAGGTGTTCCTGATATAAATATGCTCTTGCACATTTTTTTAATGATCTGATATAAGCTAGTAGTTTTTGTTGGATACTATAAAAGAAATGTGCAAGTGGGTAGGATGGTTCGATGTAGGGTCAAAAATGCAATAATCAGATTAAGACATTACAACTGAAACAGGCACAAATCTATTAGAAGTTAGTGATTTAATGGAAAAACAAAATTTATAGATACCTGATAAATTATTTTCTTTCAGAATGATAATGGTTCACAGTCCTCCACAACATAAAGGCTATATTGCCCACTACTTGGAGAAAGTCAATAATCCATATCAGATCTTAAAATCCCCCTCATCTCTCTCTTAGTTTAACATATAGCCGAGTAGAGAATAGGAAACCTATAGGCCCAAAAATTAAAATGGACAGGGCTTGTGAACCATCATCATTCCAAAAGAAAATAATTTATCAGTCAAGCATAAATTTGATTTTCTTTTTCGTAAAATGAGGATGGTCTACAGTCCTCCATAACATATGGGATTAATACAAATGTGACAGAAAGGGTGGGACAATTTTTCTGGCAGTTCTTAATTAGCCGACACTGTGGCCTGAAGGACATTTCTACCAAAAGCTGCATGTGATAAAGCAAAACATCAAAAAAGTATTTAAAAAAAAAAAGATATGTTGTAGCTTTGGAAATATGCTCCAAAAACGCATAATTTTTAAAACCCCACAATGTTGCAACTGCTCTTGTAGAAAGAGTTGTAATATGCCTAAGAGGCGACTATTCTGCCTTCAAGTAAGCCTTGTGAATTACTTTTTTTTTTGTGCCAAGAGGCCAATGCTACCTTAGTTTCTTTCTGCCCATTAAGAGTCTCAGAGTAGTGAAAAAAAAACTAGAAGTTTTGTCTGAAATCTTTTGTAGCTTGGAGATAGAACTTCAAAACGTTGACTACATCAAGATTATGTAATAGTTGCTACTTAGTTAGCAGGATCTAAACACAATAAAGGAACAACCCTTTCTAAATTGGTATTTTCTTTAGAAACTACCTTAGGAATAAAATCATATTTAGTGCAAAGTATAGTATTCACCGTGGGAATCATTAGAAATGGAGAATCACAAGACAAGGTTGACAACTCAAACTCTTTTTGAAGAAGAGATTGCGAATAGAGTACTTTCCAAGATAATAGTAGATATCAATTAAATGCATTGGTTCAAAAGAAGAACTTTGAATCTACTTTTCTCTGTATTACAGATTCCAGGTTGGAGAAATAGGTTTCACAATTAGCTTAATTCTAACGCCTGGAAAAAGTCTGAACCTCAAGATTTTTAGCTAATTTACTGTGAAAAAGAAGAGATAAAGCAGAAATTTGACCTTTTAGAAATTAGCGGACAAACCCTTGTCAAGGCCACCCTGAGAAAACTAAAGGATTCTAGGAATCCTAAAGGAATACCAAGAAAACCCTCTGGATGAACACCACTCAAAATACGTCTTCCAAATCTTGTTATAAACCGTTTGTGTTACAGGCTTTCTTGCCTGCATCAAAGTTTTAATGACCAAATCTGAGAAACCTCTAATGTTCCAAAACTAGGCGTTCAAACTCCACGCCATTAAATTAGAGATTTGAGATCCTGATGGAAAAGAGGGCCTTGAGACAACAGCTCTTGTCTCAGAGAAAGAAGCCATGGAGAGCAAGAGAATATCTGCATACCAAGTCCTGTGGGGCCAGGCTGTAGCAATTAATATTACTGACGATGACTCTTATTTGATCCAAATAATGACTCTTGGAAGACAAAACCCCAAAAGAAACAGGTATACTAGATGAAAGTCCCATGGACATACCAAGTCGTATTATGTGCGCTTTTGGATGTTTTGATCCTGCACAATAGCTTGGAAGCATGAGATTTAAGTAAGAGACCATCAGATCTATCACTGAACATTTGAAAATGTCCTAATGGAGAGACTATCTCTTGAATTTTAGGTACATTGATACTCCAATCATGGTCTTTAAAGAAGACAGAAGCTTCTGACTATGAGCAATAGCTATTAACAGAAAATAAGCGTGCACTAGTATGTCATCCAAATAAGGAGCAACTGAAATGTCCTGATTCTTTCAGGAACTGAAAGTGATCCCTATGTATAGTTCTGTGTAGATAGGAATTCTTGAGGTCTATAATAGCTATAAAAAGACCCTTTGGATTAAGGGGAAAAATCGTGAGGGATGTTCCTATTTTATAAAAGTTGGAATCCTGACCAATATGTTTAGGGATGTTAAATCCAGGACAGGACTGTAAATCCCTTTGGACAATCAACAGATTGGGGTAAAAACTCTTGACCATGAGGTTACATAGGTACTAGGATTCATTATTCCCCTATCCTCCAAATCCTTATAGTAGAGAGCCCTTCCAGTGCTATAAAAAGCAATAGAGGATTTACCTTTGGAGTACAACAACATGGCCAAACAGGAGGCTAAGGGATCAGTCCCATCACCTGTGGCAGGCTTGTAACAAAACCCCCCGCAGGGGGATAACTTACTTTACACAGACAAGTACTATCCTATGCCCCTCTTTTCAAAGTTTAACCGTATGAGGGGATTGTTGGGGTTAAAAACCCAACAAAGAATCTGGGGGACCTCAATTATTCATCTTTCTCCTGTAGAGGCATAGATAAGACTAAGATACCAGAAAGGTCTCTGCCTCCTCATGGTTGCGAGGAGTTGAATTCCTAGGAGTAATGGCTCGTGGATTCTCACCAATTTATGAAATTATTATCGGTTATTCAGTACTAATGCCCTCCCCCAAACTGACCAGTAGAACTCACAAATAAAAACAAACTTAAATTCTAATGAAACAAAATAAAAATAGAAGCCTAGTACCTTTTGCTTGAATTTCTAGTTTACATTGATCAGAGGATAGCTGAACTGCAGAAATCCATCTTGCTAAGAGAGAGAATTTAGAGATGATATTGGAAAGAAAAAGTGTTAGTGTGATTACTTATGTGAAATAAACACCACACCATCACCATGCTTGTGTGTATGGCTCCAATTTAATAGTTTAGTCAAAGCGTAGTGCACCATAGTGCCTTCCACATCTTTTTTTTTTCCATATCCCCTTTGGATTAGTAATAGTGCCTAACATGTTTACCAAAACCACTGCAGTCCTAATAACACATGAGATAGGCTGATGTTTTCATAAACCAATACCTGGAGGAGACTTTGCTGAGGAGGAAATCCTTGGACAGGTACACCACTATTAAATTTCTTGCCCTACTCAACAACAATGGCTGGGGGGGGGGGGGGAATCAACAGTTAGCAAAAATTTGAGTCATTTGGACCTATATGGTAATCACATGGGTACCGTAATATATAAAAAAATGTTGCAAAAACAAATTTGCTGCCCTGTGACTACCTTATAAATAGAGTAGTCTTCATTATAGCTTTGTCTAAAAATCCTCCTAGTGAATGTAACAATTTTAACTGGCTATAATTTTCTTCAGTAAGTATTAACTTCCAATCCTAAGGAAACATTCTAATCAGATTAGTATACCTAATTAAAACTTCTAATCATTTAATTGAGATTTCTCCTGTATGCAGAGCATAGAACAGAATCCTGATAAACAAGGAAGTGCCAATCCTTTATTGTCAAAGTAATGTTTGCATACACTGATGTAGAACAGCAAAGTAAAACT
The DNA here is from genome assembly GCF_027579735.1 of Bombina bombina. Taxonomy (NCBI): domain Eukaryota; kingdom Metazoa; phylum Chordata; class Amphibia; order Anura; family Bombinatoridae; genus Bombina; species Bombina bombina. Next base: position 40,595 of record NW_026512945.1, on the reverse strand, counting down.
TTCCACAGAATGTTTTTTTATATAATATTTAGTCTTCAGAATTTATAAACAAAATGCATGTAAGCAGTTGTTGGTATTTCACAGGTGGTAACTGATTTACCAGTAGTTTACTCCTATTCTTTATTTTTCTTCATTCTCTTGCTATCTTTATTTAAAAAAGCAGGAGTGTAAAGCTTAGGAGCCAGCCCATTTTAGGTTCAGAACCATGGATAGCACTTGCTTATTAGTGGCTACATTTGGCTAACTAATAAGCAAATGTAGTTCTGAACCAAAAATGGGCCTGGCTCCTAAGCCTTACCTTCCTGCTTTTTAAATAAAGATAGCAAGAGAACAAATAAAATTTTATAATAGGAGTAAATTAGAAAGATGCTTAAAAATGCATGCTCTATCTGAACCATTAAAGAAAAAATTTGGGTTTAGTATCCCTTTATGGAGAAAAGATGGTCACGTACCAAACTGTACATAAGTAGAATTATTTTAGAGAAATTATGTGAGCAACGCTAAACCAACAAACAGAAGAAAATCGTTGAGTAAAAACATTGCAATATGTTGCAATATATAGGAATACATTAGTGAATATACATTACTTCAGCTTTTCCAAATGTTTCCCATTTTGTTTTGAGGGTAAATTAACATATTGCTGAAAGCTTATTGCTATTTTCCTTTGTACATTCAACATCTGTTAACTCTTTGGGCTCCATTTATTAAGCTGTGGATGTAGCTTTGAAGTGCCATTGGTACAGGCTTGCATAAGCAAGCCTGCCGCTGAAAGTTACAAATCTATCCAGAGTTATATATATCCCTAAGTATTTGATGGACTTTTCTTGTATCTTAGATCTATGGGTATGTTCTATCTCAGTGATTTGCAACCTTTTTTTTTTGCCGTGGCACACTTTTTTACATTAAAAAAATCCTGCGGCACACCACCATCCAAAATTTTTACCAAATCACACATTGTAGCCTAATACAGGATATATATATGGATATATATATATATATATATATATATATACACACACTGTACTGTGCTGTCATGCCATGCCTCCTACAAACATGATTGTCTGTGAATGAATGTCAATGTCATGGTTGTAAATGATGCCTGATGAGCCTGTCACATACCTCCCAATATTTCAAAATTTGAAAGAGGGACACCCCTCACTGTTGTCAGTCTGCCGTGGCACACCTGAGGATCTCTCACGGCACACTAGTGGTTGAAAAACACTGTTCTATCTGTTTAAGCAGGGAAGAGGGAGTTAATATTCCCAACAACTCTGATTTTGTTATATTAACTTTAAAATTGGAGTATCTGCTATAAGAATCTAACTCTTTGAGTAGAGTATTAAGGAATTGCAAAGCAGACATAAGGCGAAATAAAACATTGTCTGCATATAACGATAATTTATAAGTATGTCATCCTAGTGAAATTACTTCTATTTCTGGATTATCTCTAATCCTAGCGGCCAAAGTCTCCATTGCCAATACAAACAATAAAGGAGACAGTGGATGTTACCGTTATAGATAGTCAATGTTTTGGAAAGAAAGGCATTTAGTTTAATTCTTGCGCAGGGTGTGTGCTACAAAGTGAATATTTTTTCTATAATATTGCCCCAAAAGCCAAAGTGTTTTACGGTATAACAAAGATAGGTCTAGTTTAGCCTATCAAAAGCTTTTTCCATGTCCACAGATAACATGGATGGGATATATCTTAAATTTAAATATATATATATATATATATATATATATAATATATTTTTTTATTGAGGTCTAAGACAAGATACATAAGTATAAAGAAAAACATATAGTCAAATACATAGATACGTCAAAGTATAAGAAGATATACATCAATCGCAAAGATCAAACATGCCAATTACAATATAACACAATTTTTTTTTGGTAATATCTAAACAGGGAGTTCAAATGTCATGTTAACTGTATACGTTGGTGTGTTTTTATTTTTAATGTACCCAAAACTTTTAATTTACTTACTATAGTAAGTAAATTATAGTAAGTAAACTAGCGCTGCGGAATCTGTTGGCGCTCTACAAATAACCGATAATAATAATAATAATATAGTAAACAAATAGTTATAACAAATTCCCCTTGTAAAATTAAATTAGGTCACTCATGGACCTTTAAAGTGAAGGTCAATTTTCATCAATGAGTGCCCGGTTTTTAAAAATACTTTTAAAAACAGGGGCACTTTCATTGATGAAAATTAACATTGCACTGGATTTGAAGAAATACTTAACTTTTACTCCTGCAAAACCGGATTGCCGATCTCAGCCTCAGTTCCTCTGTACTGGCGTCAGAAATTACAAAAACCGGCTTCCTCCAATCATGGCTTGCACCCCAGAGCGTCCAGCTCGTGATGCCTGGCTGTGATTGGAGGATGCCAGTTTCGTCATTGCTGTGGTCTACAGCAGGAAGAAGGAGGGAGATCGTCGATCCGGCTTTGCAAGAGTAAAAGGTAAGTATTTCTTCAAATCCAGTGCAATGTTAATTTTCATCAATGAAAGTGCCCCTGTTTTTAAAAGTATTTTTAAAAACCGGGCACTCATTGATGAAAATTGACCTTCACTTTAAAGCACTATACTGATCTACTTATAAGGACACTACAACACCATAAAAATTGTAAATAAGCAGGTCATCAATAAATAAATATAATTTAGTAGATTTAAAGAGTTAAATATAAATGCTAACACTATAGAGGAGGCCATCTTTCATACGGCCTTATAAAGATAGACTAATAAACATGAAGCAGGAAGTCCCTTTTATTTCTTGCCCTTATAATATTTAGCCATCATTGTTATGCAAAGGTATTAAACTATAATTATTTATTTATTGGACAGTGAATGGGACAGTGGCGTCACTAGGGTTGGTGTCACCCGGTGCGGTAAGTTATGGTGTCACCCCCCCCTCCCCCCAGAAAGCAGACACACTTAAACACAAAACCACAGACACACACACATACAAAATATGTAAACTGCACTGCATTAAATATAAAGATCATGCCTAGAGCTGCTCCTTGGCTCAGCAGAGTATCAAATAAAAGATAAACAGAGCACTCTAAAAATAAATCACTAAAGAAAAGGTTTAGGCACGCAAACTTTAAAAATTCTGCTCTCTGACTCTGTTCCAAGTCTGTCAGTGCACAGCCCCGGGCCATGTGCCTACCGCTTCTTATGGCCAAGCACCTCTGCTCTCTGGCCACCCCCAGACCCCTGTACACCCTCCCCTCCTACCTCTTCAGTGTGCACTTAGTGTACCGTAACCGTACCGGTCTGGTGGGCATCATACGTGGCTCCTTCACTTTAGAGACAGTGTCAGACAGTCATGTGGTCAGGTGCCAGGCATCCCCTCTCATGATTTCCCAGTTCCCGTTTAGAGAGACAGCACAGCAGAGAGTGACTCCACTGCTCCACAGGTCACGATAGGCAGGCAGGTTTAGGCTAGCAGCGCAACTTCGCAAGCCCCACGGCACGCCCACAGCATTCATAGTGAAATTAGGCAGGGGAGGAGCAAAGTACAAACAAGCAAAAGCAGCCATGAAAACTATTTGTGGAAATTGCAGCGCTGGCTCAAGGGGCAAAAAAATGAAGTGTCTACAACTTCCCCAGTCCCACTAATGTTAACAAATGCTGGCCGCTCTAATAAAAAAAATATATGCACCTGGAGGGTGTCACCCAGGTGCGGCCCGCACCCCCCTAGTGACGCAACTGGAATGGGACATCTTAGACATGGTGGCTTCGCAAAAATGAAAACTTTCTTGTCCGAGCTGTTCATTCTGTGATAAATTATAACCCAAACAATAGGTCTAGGAAGGATCCCCAAAAGGAATTATGCATAGATTAGCAACATTGAAACTCAGTATGCCTTCCTCCCCTCCAGTATGCTATAATCTATGGGGGGGTGCATTACTAATGCATTACAGAACATTCCCAACATAGAAAGGGTACAGCATGTTCTCCCTTTATCTGCCTTACAATAATATGGCACTGTTCTGGCTTATGCTGCCATTTCTAAGAGGTGTCTTGATATCCCTGATAACAGCCTATTAACAAAATCACAAAATAGTATCTTACTGAGACACAAAGTATAAAACCTATTGTAAGGTTAAGAAATTTGAAATGCCACAACACATAACATAGTAAACATTAAGTAGAGTCAACATTTGATGGCAAACAGAAAATAAACTTGTTTTAAACAATCTGCTTAATCTCTGCAGTACTTTTAAGGGTTGCTGAGTGGAAGTAGTGGAGGTATGAATAATTATAACCCACTCCTGCTCTAAACAATGTATGGTTATATGGGGTTAGATTAATTTATACATATGAATAAACAACACGTATAATTATTATAGTGAGAGAGTCTCTTGAGGGATAATCAAGCGATTAAGGGGGATTAAAAAAAAAATGTAATTTCAGGTAGGACAAGCTAAAATTGTTTTGAATACAATTTAGGGGCGAAATTGTGTCTCAAGTTACTGACCTGTCCTGTACATACAAACTATCGGATACCCATTCTATAAGCACATTTTGAGCTGAAATCTATATCTGAGAATCCCCTTCATTTTTGCAAGGAGCCGTTATCGGTGACAGTTCCTTTCTTACCCTTGTAAAAGCTGTACCACGTCAGTGATTTCTAGGCCTTATGGCATTTGGAGAATGAGAGTGTCATCTCTTCTGCCCACGGATACCAGCTCATAACTTGATAAAGTATTTTCATAAGCTGTAATAAGGGCAAATGGTTGTTTTGAAAGTCGCATTAGTCATTTATATGAATATTCTCTTGTATCAGCACTCTATGGGCTAGATTACAAGTGGAGTGCTAATTTATCGTGTGACCGTTTGCAGGCGGGCGCTAAAAAAACAGCCATTACAAGTGGCTAATTATTGCTATCGCAAGCTCGCGGTAGAAAGTAGTGCTTATATAATTAACCAGAGATCAGAACTCTGGTTAATTTTATAAATGTGCCCCAAATGCCCTCAAAATACAGTGTAGTGTATTTTATTAAAAAAAATAAAAATTGGAGCATTTATGTTTTTTAATAAAATAACTGCACTAGGCAGTATTTTGGGGGTAAAGTTGGTGGGAGTGGGGTGTTAGAAAAAAAAACAGCACTGAAAATTGCCTTTCCATTGCGGTCTTTGGGAACTGTGTGTTTCCAGTAAATATATATGTATATGCTTATATATATGTATGTGTTAATATGTTTATATACACATATTAACACAAATATATATGTATATAATCATATACATATATATTTACAATTTGCTACCATCGCTGTGTGAATTACTCCCTTTGCTGTGCTAGTTCTCATGCCTTGTCTCATGGCATGAGAACGAGGCTCCCATTGGAGCCTATGGAAGCGCAATCTCGCGAGCGCAATTCTTCCCAGCATTGCGCTGAGAGTGTGCTTCCATAGGCTCCAATGGTAGCCTCGCATTCACATTGCTGCCAACTTGTAATACCAGTACACATTAGCGTACGCTGGTATTACTCAGTGAAGCACAAATATCACGAAAACGATATTTAGCACTCCACTTGTAATCTGGCCCTGTATGTGTTATGGAACTGCTGGCTCACCATCACTGAGTGATAACCATTCCTCCAGGTGACTGGAAATAACGGTAGATGGTGCAAACTCTTTATCAAGCTTGTTCAGTATATGATTGGAGGGCATTTTTTTTAAGTAAGGAGAGAAAAAGGTTTTACAACCTCAAAGTGTGACCATCCAGATGCTGCAATAATTATTTGTTCCGCATGACTACTGGATTCCTTTTTAAAGCTGGATATTGAATAACTGCAGCGGTAGGTACGGTTACAGATGTAGGTATTGCAGTGTAGATATCCGGCATGCTATAGTTCAGGGGTGGCAAAATGATCTGGAGGGGGGGTCGTGGGCTTAAAGAAAGCCTGGCTTTAGGCTCTAGTCACCCCGATCCTTAGCTTTAAAGTCAAACACAGCAAATAATACTGAACTTTGAGTAGTTCCTCACAATGGGATGCTTTGACAAAATGAGCAATACTGTTATGGATACTGTAATATATTTCTAATAATCGGCGGATTATTAGCAAAACTTCTGGAGCTCCAAGAGATGCATCATGTCAGGAACACAACACACAAACTTCCCCCGATGGGATATTTTTAGTTCTGAATAATCAAAAAGGTTAAGAATTTTGTGTGCGTTCTCGTGCTTCTCAAAGCAGTAAAGCCCACTTGGTTTAAATAGATTAGTTGGGAGTATACACTTATTTATTTGATAGGCTATTATTTGCGTGAAAATTTTGATATCTACATTGAGTCAATTACTAAAATGTATGCTTCTACTATTGATTGTGGAAAGGTCTTATCTGCAGAATAGGAATGAAAAACAGTTTGAAGATGTGGTACAAGCAGCGAGACGTTTTTTTACCTGTGGGAAGACTTTTAATAGCAGTTAGGATTTCTAATGCTGTAATGGATTCATCAACTTCTTTTGTCTGCTCCTGTGTGAATGTCTTTATGGAAGAGTTAGATAAATATGATATACTAGTCCTAAAGCCCATGTGCACGGGCCATTTTCTGCAGTGCAGCGGTCCCATCCGCCCACGCTCCCGCCATGACCCCACCACATCCGCTCCAGTCTGACCATTCCCTCTCCTGCCCACCCTCTCTGCTGTCTGATCCTCAGTTACAGTGTCAATGGCCAGGTATTTTTGTCCTCTTGCAGTCTCTACTGCGCATGACAGCTTCGGACAAATATACCTGGCCTTTTATTATATAGGATAATCTAAGTCATCAGTCGTCATTCCCTCTTTGTCATTGATATTGTATAATCGTAAATAATAATCATGAAATTGGGAAATTATTTCTGATGTAGAAGTACTCATCTTACCCTGGAGAATCTTAGCTCCATGGACATACAATTGTATTCTTTTCTTTTTAAGAGCCCAGACTAGGAGTTAACATGCTCTTTTTACAAGTAAGAAGAATTTTTGCTTAAGATTATTGTCATCATTTTAGGTACTTGTTTTATATTTACACTATTTCAGAAAGGTTAGCTGTCAATTTAGAAAATTCTTGTCTGGCTTTATTTCTAAATTGGGCCTTGTATTTTATAAAATCTTCTTGCATGTAGCACTTATGGACCTCCAATACCACAAAAGGGTCACATCCTGGATAGAACTGTCGCCAAAAATTTTTTTTGATCCTTTTAAATAAATGATAAAATTTGGCGGGGCTTGTGGAATCACCACCATGAAAGAAATTAATTTATCAGGTAATCATAGATGTTGTTTTCCTTCATAAGGTGGTAAGAGTCCACAATTCATTACTCCTGGGAACTAATACCCAAGCAGTGGAGTCCACAAGTAATTTGACAACATTGTTTTTAAAAAGGCAGACACCTAATTCCCAGACACTGCTGTCTAGAAGACGTTACTATCAAAAGCCACTTCAGAGGAAGCATAAACATCAAAATGGTAGAATTTAGTAAAAGTATGTAGGGATGACGATGTTGCTGCCTTGCAAATTTGATCAACAGGAACCTAATTTTTAAAATGCCCAGTTAGTGGAAACTGAGCCGGTAGAATAAGCTGTAATGCATTTTAAGGGAGACTTTTCCACCTCCATGTAAGCCTTGTGAATCAGGAGTTTTAGCCAAGAAGTTAAAGTAACTGCTGTAGCTTTCTGGTCTTTACATAGATTGGAGAAATGAATAAATAAGAGGATTGTCTTAAATCCCTTGTAGCATGCAGATAAAATTTTGAAGCTATAGCTTTATACAAATTATGTAGAAGTCCTTTTATTTTTTTAGAATTTTGAGGACTAGGACAATAATTTCCCGATTTATGTTATCAGAAGACACCCCTTTTGGTAAAAGGTATAAAAAAAATTGTCCCCAAAGATCTACAATCAGGTTGAACACATGCAGATGTAAAGACCATCCAACTGGATGAAGGGATAAACAACTGAGATAATTTGCCTCTTAATTTTTTACATCTGGGATATGAAATGAAGAATTTGTGCACAGACTGAACTCTGCCCACTAGAGAATACAAAAAACTTACTTGGTCGCTAGAGAACTTTGAGTTCCCCGCTGTGACATTTTCTGACTGGAAACACAGGGAAATCTCTTGTTTATAGAGAGGCCAGCTCTGAAAGGGTCATGATGATTGCACAGCATTCTAGGATATTTATTGGTAACCTCACCTCCAGGAGACCAAACTTCTTGTGCTCTCCTGTACCCCCATACTGCACCTTAACCCAAGAGACTAGTATCTGTGGTTACTATAGTCCAAGCTGGATGTACAAAGTATGCCCCCTAAAAAAAGTTTTCTATCCACTATAATAGAAAATTCCTTCTAGTGTGATTCAAAAGGATCCTTTGAAAAAGCTGAGTGCAGTCCCTGCACCACTGGTATAGCATGCATAATTGAAGGGGTCTCATGTGAAATCAGGCAAAAGGAATGGCATCTGATGCCGCAATCGTCAGACCTAAAACTTCCATGCATAAGAAGATTGGAGAGAGATTGAAATTTAAAACATGTTGGCTGTAGCTTTGATTTTATCTGTCAAGAAAAATCTCATTGTTAAAGAGTTTATAATGACTCCTAGAAAGGAGTCTGTGATTTGAGGAGAAAGAAAACTCTTTAGAATGTTGATTCTCCAGCCAAGATTACGAAAAAAACAACACAAATCTGTTATGAGAAATGGAAAAAACAAAATTTATGCTTACCTGTATTCTTTCCGGTCATAGAGAGTCCATGAAACATTCTTATTACTAGTGGGAAATTCACTCCTGGCCAGCAGGAGGCGGCAAAGAGCACCCCAGCAAAGCTGTTAAGTATCACTTCCCTTACCCAAAACCCAGTCATTTGGCCAAAGGGAACAAAAAAAGTAGTAACACAAGGATATAGAGGTTCCTGAGGTTTGTACAGAAAAAACTGTTATCTTAATTTTTTAACAAGGGTGGGTTCGTGGACTCTCTATGCCCGGAAAGAAAGAAATTTATCAGGTAAGCATACATTTTGTTTTCTTTCCTATGGCATAGAGAGTCCACAAAATATTCTAATTACTAGTGGGAACCAATACCCAAGTTAGAGGACACAGAATGAATAGGGAGGGAAAACAAGACAGGCGGACCTAAACTGAAGACCCCACCGCTTGAAGAACCTTTCTCCCAAAAGAAGCCTCAGCCAAGGCAAAAGTATAAAATTTGTAGAATTTGGAAAAAGTATGTAAAGAGGACCAAGTGGTCTCCTTACAGATTTGCTCCATAGAAGCTTAATTTTTGAATGCCCATGAAGATGAAACAGCTTTAGTGGAATGAGCTGTACTTTTCTCAGGAGGCTGCTGTCCAGCTGTTTAATAAGCTAACCGGATAAGACTTCTTAATCAGAGAGAAAGAGAGGTAGAAGTGGCTCTCTGACCCCTACGCTTGCCAGAAAAAACAACAAACAGGGCAGAAGTCTGCCGAAAATCTTTAGTTGCTTGAAGGTAAAATTTAAGAGCATGCACAACATCCAAGTTATGCAAAAGACGTTCCTTCTGGGAAGAAGAAACAACAATTTCCTGATTAATATTGAGATCCGACTACATTAGGGAGAAATCCTAGCTTAGTATGAAGGACTGCCTTATCAGCATGAAAAATAAGGTAAGGGGAATCACACTGCAGAGCAGAAAGTGCAGAAACTCTGCAAGCAGAAGAAATAGCAAGAAGAAACAAAACCTTCCAAGATAGAAATGTAATAGTAACAGAATGCATCAGCTCAAACGGAGCCTGCTGCAAAACACTAAGAGCAAGGTTAAGACTCCAAAGAGGAGCAACAGATTTAAACACGGGCCTGATTCTGACCAAGGCCTGAACAAAAGACAGAACATCTGGAAGAACTGCCAGACGTTTATTCAGAAGGACAGAGCAGAAATCTGACCCTTCAAAAGTACTGTCTGGCAAACCCATCTCCAGGCCCTCCTGAAGAAAAGTCAAAATTCGAGGAACCCTTACTTTGTTCCAAGAAAAACCTTTTGAATCACACCAATGAAGGTATTTACACCATACCCTATGGTAAATTCTGCAAGTAACCGGTTTATGAGCCTGAAGCATAGTATCTATGACTTTCTCTGAAAAGCCACGTCTAGCCAAATTTAGACGTTCAATCTCCAAGCAGTCAGCTTCAGAGAAACCAGATTTGGATGAAGAAAGGAACACTGAAGTTGAAGGTCCTTCCTGAAAGGTAACCTCCACAGCGGAAAAGATGACATTGTCACCAGATCCGCGAACCAGTTCCTGCGAGGCCATGCAGGAGCTATTAGAATCACAGAAGCTCTCTCCTGTTTGACGCGAGCAATTACTCATGGAAGCAATGCAAACGGAGGGAACAAGTATGCTGGGTTGAAGCTCCAAGGAACTGCTAGAGCATCCAACTCCGGAACCCCCCACCTGAGAGTTATCAGTGTGAAAACCTCTGGCTGGAGAGCTCACTCTCCAGGATGAAAAGTCTGCCTGCTTAGAAAATCCGCCTCCCAGTTGTCCACCCCTGGTAAGTGGATGGCAGAGAGATGGCAATCGTGAGACTCCGAGTTCCTCCCTGGTGATTGGTGTAGGCCACCGAGGTGATGTTGTCCAACTGAAATCTGATAAATAGAACCAAAGCTAGTTGAGGCCAAGCTATTAAAGCATAGAAAATTGCTCTCAACTCCAAGATGTTTATTGGAAGAGACAAATCCTCAGGAGTCCACAGACCCTGTGTCTTTAAGAAACCCCAAACTGCCCCCCAGCCTAACAGGCTGACATTAGTGGTCACAATCACCCAGGAAGGCCTCAGGAAGCATGTGCCCCAAGACAGATGGTACTGCGAAACCCACCATGAGAGTGAAACTCTTGTTGGGGAATCCAAATTTATCTTCTGCGAGAGATCTGAGTGTTCCCCATTCCATTGACTGAGCATGCATAGCTGCAGAGGTCTCAGATGGAACCGAGCAAAAGGAATAATGTCCATGGAGGCAACCATCAGTCCAAACACCTCCATGCATTGAGCCACAGATGGACGATTAGCAGACTGGAAAGACAGGCAAGAAACATGAAACTTGGATTTTCTGACGTCCGTCAGAAAAATCTTCATGGACAGGGAATCTATGATTGTTCCCAAGAAACTAACCATTGTATCTGGAACAAGGTAACTCTTTCCCAGATTCAGTTTCCACCCGGTGGAACGTAGAATAGACAACATCTCTGTATAAGATCTTGCTAGATGAAAAGATGGAGCTTGAACTAGAATGTCGTCTAGATAAGGCGCCACAGCAATACCCTTGGACCTCACCACAGCCAGAAGAGCCCCCAGAACCTTTGTAAAAATTCCGGGAGCTGTAGCAAGGCTAAAAGGAAGGGCAACAAACTGGAAATATTTGTCCAGGAAGGCAAACCTTAGATACTGGTAAAGAACCATGTGAATAGAAACATGAAGATATGCGTCCTTCAGATCTATGGTCGTCATGAACTGACCCTTTTGGACCAAAGGAAGAATAGAACAGATGGCCTCTATCTTGAAGGGCTGAACCCTGAGGAATTGATTGAGACACTTTAAGTCCACAATGGGACAAAAAGTGCCCTCCTTCTTGGAAACTACAAATAGATTTGAATAAAATCCTAGACCCTGTTCCTCTAGAGGAACTGGAACAATCACTCCCAGGGATGATAGATCCTTTACGCAGTTTAAGAAGGCCTCTCTCTTTATCAGATTTGCAGATAACCTTGACAGGTGGAACCTGCCCCTGGGAGGACAAGATTTGAATCCTATACTGTAACCATGGGATACTATATCTATGGCCCAAGGATCTGGAACACGCGTATCTAAGCCTGCTGAAAAAAAGAAAGCCTGCCCGCCACTTGATCCACTACAGGATCAGGGGCGCCCCCTTCATGTTGATTTAGAATCAACGGAAGGCTTCTTAGCTTGCTTCCCCCTATTCAAAGGCTGAACAGACTTTCAAGAAAACTTGGATTGATCCGACTTGGAAGAGGAAGAGTTCTGTCCCTTAAAGTTATGAAAGGAACGAAAATTAGAATTCTGGCGACCCTTAGGTCTATTCTTTTTATCCTTTTCACCTGTAACGTCAGAAATAATTTCTACAAGACCTGGTCCAAACAAGGTTTTACCCTTATAAGGCAGAGATAAAAGCTTGCATTTGGATGTAACATCTGCAAACCAAGATTTTAACCAGAGCTCTGCGAGCTAAAACAGTAAAACCAGAAATCTTATCACCCAACCTAAAAACTTGCATGTTGGCATCACAAATAAAGGTATTGGCTAGCTTGAGAGCCTTGATCCTGTCTTGGATCTCCTCTTTAGTAGTCTCTTCTAGGATAAGATTAGATAAATCAGTGCACCAATATGATGCTGCCCCCGCAACTGTAGCAATACTAGCAACAGGTTGCCAAAGTAATCCCTGATTAATGTACAACTTCTTCAAAAAGCCTCAAGCTTCTTATCCATGGGATCCTTGAAAGAACAACCATCTTCAATAGGAATAGTAGTTCTCTTAGAAAGAGTAGAGATAGCTCCCTCTACCTTAAGCACTGTGCGCCACGAGTCACGAATAGAGTCTGCCATACGGTCTGAAACTTGAAATACTTCCACAGATGAGGGTACATCATATACCCTATTGAGCTTACTAGACCTCTTTGTATTCTCCGCAAAAAAATTGGGATTCTTCCAAAGTAGCAAGAACCTTTTTCAAAAGAACTCAAAGATGTTCTAACTTAAATCTGAAATGAATGTCCTCTGAATCTGCAGAATTTGTCACTACAGTATTAGAATCTGACAACTCCCCCTCAGAAGCCACTGCAGAATCATCCTCATCAGATAATTGAGACAAATGGACTAACGCAGCTTTAGCGGAACCAGCCTTACTAACATCAATATGTTTAGATTTCCTATTTCGTTTACCAGAAACCTTTGGAAAAGCTGATAAAGCTGCAGAAACAGCAGAAGTAATCTGCACAGCAAAATCCCCAGGTAACAAAACACCCCCAGGAGGTAAAGAGGAACCGCAGGGCACTGCATGTGAAGCTTGGGAAACTTGAGGAGAAAACTGAGGTGTAGCTAGGTTAACATTATCCTGAGAGACAGGAGGCTCAGGGAGAGACATCTTATCTTTAAACTTTTATTTAAACATGAAGAGCAAAACTGTACAAGAGGAATTATCTTAGCCTCCAAACACAATAAGCATTTTTTAAATGAATCAACTTCAGCATTATTGTCCATAATTGGGTATCAATTCACAATTAACAAAAAAAATCTAAATGCCAAATAAAGTTTATTTATATGAAGCAATAAAACATAAATAAGCACTTAAAACCATCAGATCTGCTGAGGTCTTACCCCTCCAGAAGTTGCTATCCCACTAGCACAGAAAACCGGACACAACAGGTAGCAAAAACACCTCTTTGTTATTCGGACAGCCCAAATCCACTTGCCAATGTAGAAAGAAGAAAATGCAGCCTCCACACTTGCTGCAGCAAACTCTGTTCTAAACAGAGAAGCAGAAAACCGGAAGTGCCGAGAAGCAGTCACGTGACTGCAATAAAAAAAACTTTTTTTTTAAAGTTGCGCCAAACAAAAAAGACTTATAATAGCCACCATTTCTCTTACTAAAGAGATTGACATGGACACAGCATAGCCCCAATCCTTGCTTGCAGGGAAAAGTACCCATTAAAGGGATTAAAATCTTCAGACACCATCTTTGCCATCCTCCCGTGATCAAGGCAAAGAGAATGACTGGGGGTTATGGGTAAGGGAAGTGATACTTAACAGCTTTGCTGGGGTGCTCTTTGCCGCCTCCTGCTGGTAAGGAGTGAATATCCCACTAGTAATTAGAATGTTTTGTGGACTATCTATGCCATGGGAAAGAAATGAAGCCTATACCAAGATATCATACAGGAATAGTGTCACAGAGATACCTTGAGCTGTTATTACAGACAAAAGAGTTCCCAGAACTTTAGTAATAATTTTGGAAGGATAAGCCAGGCCAAAAAGGAGAGCAACAAGCTAAAAATGTTTGTCCTGATAAGGAAACCTCGGGAACTGGTGATGGTTCCTGTGGTTGGAATGCAAAGGTAAGTATCTTTCAAGTCTATCGTAGCCATATATAGCCCTTGTTGAACAAGGGAAATAATAATCCAGATTGCTTCCATTTTAAACGTAGTAACCCTGAGGAACTGGTTTAAAGTTTTCAAATCCATATTAAGCCTGAAAGTTCCCTCTTTCTTAGAATCTATAAAAAAGTTGTAGTAAAAACTCTGGCCCTGTTCTGATATTGGAACTGCAACTATTACTCCAAAGAGTTATAGGTCCTGAACACAATGGAAAAAAATGCTTAAGACTTCACAGGGTCCTTTGGGACATGGAAAAGAAGAAACCTTCCTCTAGGAGGCCTTATTCTGAAACCTATTATGTACTCTTGAAAAAACAGAATTTATGTTTACCTGATAAATTTCTTTCTCCTACGGTGTATCCGGTCCACGGCTTCATCCTTACTTGTGGGATATTCTCAATCCCTACAGGAAGTGGCAAACAGAACACACAGCAGAGCTGTCCATATAGCTCCCCTTAGGCTCCGCCCCCCCAGTCATTCGACCGACGGTTAGGAGAAAAAGGAGAACCATAGAGTGCAGTGGTGACTGTAGTTAGGAAAAATAAATTTAAACCTGACCAAATGCCAGGGTGGGCCGTGGACCGGATACACCGTAGGAGAAAGAAATTTATCAGGTAAACATAAATTCTGTTTTCTCCTACATTGGTGTATACGGTCCACGGCTTCATCCTTACTTGTGGGAACCAATACCAAAGCTTTAGGACACGGATGAAGGGAGGGAACAAGTCAGGTAACCTAAACGGAAGGCACCACTGCTTGTAAAACCTTTCTCCCAAAAATAGCCTCTGAAGAAGCAAAAGTATCGAATTTGTAAAATTTGGTGAATGTATGCAGTGAAGACCAAGTCGCTGCCTTACAAATCTGTTCAACAGAAGCCTCATTCTTGAAAGCCCATGTGGAAGCCACAGCTCTGGTGGAATGAGCTGTAATTCATTCAGGAGGCTGCTGTCCAGCAGTCTCATAAGCCAATCTGATGATGCTTTTCAGCCAGAAGGAAAGAGAGGTAAGCAGTCACTTTCTGACCTCTCCTCTTACCAGAATAGACAACAAACAAGGATGATGTTTGTCTGAAATCTTTAGTTGCTTGTAAATAGAATTTTAAAGCACGAACCACATCAAGATTGTGTAACAGTCGTTCCTTCTTAGAAGCTGGATTAGGGCACAGAGAAGGAACAATGATTTCCTGGTTAATATTCTTATTAGAAACCACTTTTGGAAGAAAACCAGGTTTGGTACGCAAAACAACCTTATCTGCATGGAACACCAGATAAGGTGAATTACACTGCAAAGCAGACAATTCAGAAACTCTTCTAGCAGAAGAAATAGCTACCAAAAACAAAACTTTCCAAGATAATAACTTAATATCTATGGAATGTAGAGGTTCAAACGGAACCCCTTGAAGAACTGAAATAACTAAATTTAGACTCCATGGAGGAGCCACCGGTCTGTAGACAGGCTTGATTCTGACTAAAGCCTGTACAAACGCCTGAACATCTGGCACGGCTGCCAGACGCTTGTGTAACAAAACAGACAGAGCAGATATCTGTCCTTTTAAGGAACTAGCTGATAGACCTTTCTCCAATCCTTCTTGGAGAAAAGATAGTATCCTTGGAATCCTAATCTTACTCCATGAGTAACCCTTGGATTCGCACCAGCAAAGATATTTCCGCCATATCTTATGGTAAATTTTCCTGGTGACAGGCTTTCTAGCCTGGATCAGAGTATCTATAACTGATTCCGAAAATCCACGATTAGCTAGAATCAAGCGTTCAATCTCCAAGCAGTCAGTTGCAGAGAAACTAGGTTTGGATGTTCAAATGGACCTTGAATTAGAAGGTCCTGCCTCAAAAGGTAGCTTCCATGGTGGAACCGATGACATGTTCACCAAGTCCGCATACCAAGCTATCAGAATTACCGAAGCCTTCTCCTGTTTAATCCTGGCTACTAGCCAGGGGAGAAGAGGAAACGGTGGAAAGACATAAGCTAGATTGAACGACCAAGGCGCCACTAAGGCATCTACCAATGTCGCCTTGGGATCCCTGGACCTGGACCTGTAACGTGGAACTTTGGAGTTCTGACGTGACGCCATCAGATCCAGATCTGGAATGCCCCATAGTTGAGTTAACTGGGCAAAAACCTCCGGGTGAAGTTCCCACTCCCCCGGATGGAAAGTCTGACGACTCAGATAATCCGCTTCCCAGTTGTCCACTCCTGGGATGTGAATTGCTGATAGATGGCAGGAGTGATTCTCTGCCCATTTGATGATCTTGGATACCTCCCTCATCGCCAGGGAACTCTTTGTTCCCCCCTGATGATTGATGTACGCTACAGTCATGTTGTCCGACTGAAATCTGATGAATTTGGCCTCCGCTAGTTGAGGCCATGCCTGGAGCGCATTGAATATCGCTCTCAATTCCAAAATGTTTATCGGGAGATGAGATTCTTCCCGAGACCATAGACCCTGAGCTTTCAGGGACTCCCAGACCGCACCCCAGCCTAAGAGGCTGGCGTCGGTCGTGACAATGATCCACTCCGGTCTGCGGAAACTCATTCCCTGCGACAGGTGATCCTGAGACAACCACCAGAGGAGTGAGTCTCTGGTTTTCTGGTCCATTTGTATCTGGGGAGACAAATCTGCATAGTCCCCCATTCCACTGTTTGAGCATGCACAGTTGCAATGGTCGTAAATTAATTTGAGCAAAGGGGACCACGTCCATTGCCGCAACCATTAGTCCTATTGCCTCCATGCACTGAGCTATGGAGGGTTGAGGAATGGATTGAAGAACTCGACAAGTGTTCAAAAGTTTTAACTTTCTGACCTCCGTCAGAAAGATCTTCATTTCTACCGAGTCTATTATTGTTCCCAGGAAGGGAACCCTTGTGAACGGGGACAGAGAACTTTTCTCTATGTTCACCTTCCACCCGTGAGACCTTAGAAAGGCTAGAACAATGTCCGTATGAGCCTTTGCTTTGAGAAAAGACGACGCTTGTATTAAAATGTCGTCTAGGTAAGGTGCTACTGCAATGCCCCTTGGCCTTAGCACCGCTAGAAGGGACCCTAGCACCTTTGTGAAAATTCTGGGAGCAGTGGCCAATCCGAAAGGAAGAGCCACAAACTGGTAATGCTTGTCCAGAAAGGCAAACCTCAGGAACTGATGGTGATCTTTGTGGATAGGAATATGCAGATACGCATCCTTTAAGTCCACGGTAGTCATATATTGACCCTCCTGGATCATTGGTAAAATTGTCCGAATGGTTTCCATTTTGAATGATGGAACTCTGAGGAATTTGTTTAGGATTTTTAAATCCAGAATTGACCTGAAAGTTCCTTCCTTTTTGGGAACTACAAACAGGTTTGAGTAGAAACCCAGTCCTTGTTCTGCTGTTGGAACTGGGTGTATCACTCCCATTTTTAAAAGGTCTTCTACGCAATGTAAGAACGCCTGTCTCTTTATCTGGTCTAAAGATAAGCAAGACATGTGGAACCTTCCCTTTGGAGGAAAGTCCTTGAACTCTAGAAGATACCCCTGAGAGACAATTTCTAGTGCCCAGGGGTCCGGAACATCTCTTGCCCAAGCCTGAGCAAAGAGAGAAAGCCTGCCCCCTACTAGATCCGGTCCCGGATCGGGGGCTAACCTTTCATGCTGTCTTGGTAGCAGCAACAGGCTTCTTGGCCTGTTTACCTTTGTTCCAGCCTTGCAATTGTTTCCATGCTGGTTTAGGCTGGGATGTGTTACCCTCTTGCCTAGTGGCTGTAGAGGTAGAAGCAGGTCCGTTCCTGAAATTGCGAAAGGAACGAAAATTAGACTTATTCTTAGCTTTGAAGGGTCTATCTTGTGGAAGGGCATGGCCCTTTCCCCCAGTGATATCTAAAATAATTTCTTTCAACTCTGGCCCGAATAGGGTCTTACCCTTGAAAGGAATATTAAGCAATTTTGTTTTGGACGACACATCCGCCGACCAAGATTTTAGCCAAAGCGCTCTGCGCGCCACGATTGCAAAACTAGAATTTTTAGCCGCTAATTTAGCTAACTGAAAAGCAGCATCTGTAATGAAGGAATTAGCCAACTTCAGAAGTCTCCTTCTGGAGCGAGTTTTCTAATTCCTCAAACCAAAAAAGATGCTGCAGTGGTTACAGGAATAATGCAAGAAATTGGTTGAAGAAGAAAACCTTGTTGAACAACAATTTTCTTAAGTAAACCTTCTAATTTTTTATCAATAGGATCTTTGAAAGCGCAACTATCTTCTATTGGTATAGTCGTGCGTTTAGCTAGTGTTGAAACTGCCCCCTCTACCTTAGGGACCGTCTGCCACGCGTCCCTTCTGGGGTCAACAATGGGGAACATTTTCTTAAATATAGGGGGGGGAACAAAAGGTACACCTGGTCTCTCCCACTCCCTAGTCAAAATATCCGCCACCCTCTTAGGTATCGGAAACGCATCAGTGTGTACTGGGACCTCTAAGAATTTGTCCATTTTACACAATTTTTCTGGCACCACCAAAGGGTCACAATCATCAAGTGTAGCTAGTACCTCCTTAAGTAGGGCGCGGAGGTGTTCTAGCTTAAATTTAAATGCTATGGTATCAGGCTCTGCCTTCTGAGAAACTTTTCCTGTGTCAGAAATTTCTCCTTCAGACAGGCCCTCCCTCACCGCCAAGTCAGATTGATGTGAGGGCACTACAGATAAATTATCCTCTGCGTCTGTTTGCTCATTATCTGTATTTAAAACTGAGCAATCACGCTTCCTTGGAAAAGCTGGCAGTTTGGATAAAAATGCTGCGAGAGAATTATCCATTACTGCTGCTAACTGTTGTATAGTAATAGCAATTGGTGCGCTAGATGTACTGGGCATCGCTTGCGCGGGCATAGCTGGTGTTGACACAGAAGGAGGGGATAGCGTGCTATCCTCACTACCTTCAGCTAAAGAATCATCTTGGGCTACATCTTTAAGCGTGATTGTACGGTCCTTAAGCTGTTTGGACGCTATGGCACACTTCACACATAAATTTAATGGGGGAACCATCTTGGCCTTTAAACATACAGAACATAGGCTATCTGAAGGGTCAGACATGTTTGACAGACTTAAACAGAACTTCAATGCAATAAAAATTATTTTTTACAAAAAACGTTACTGTGTCTTTAAATAATAAAAGTGCACACTTTATTACTGAAACATCAAAAAACCATCAAATAAACATCCGATTTTAATGAAATTTTCACCACAGTGTCTTAAATGCTTTGAAAAGATTGCACACAAATTTTCAGACCAATTAACCCCTTAATGCCCATACCGGAGCTAATAACAGCAGTTAACCGGTTAAAAAACACTACAGTACAATGCCACAGCCTCTACTGTGGCTTTTACCTTCCTTAGGGATTATTTAAGTAGGAAATAAGCCTCTCTGAATTCCTTTCTGATGTCTCTGGACTCCCCACGTGAAGCTGCATGAACTGCCTAGTCAAAACAAGTGCGCAATTGAGGCGCGAAAATGAGGCCTTCCTCTACATCCTAGAGTGGAGGGGCCTTTCTGACTAGATTAGGTGTCCAAATAAGTGCCAGGCGCAAATTAAACCCCAAAAGTGTTTTAAAGTCTGAAAAAACACCTTATTTATACTGAAAACATGCTAAAAAGCAATCGATTAAGCCCACAATAGTGTCAACCAGCATAGAGCCCTTAATATAAGCCATCGTTTTATACAGAGTCTAAGAAAAATGGCTTACCTATCCCTGAGGGAATTCTAGCATTACATGGTCTTGTTAGAAAAATGACTGATCATACCTGAAGCAGTTAAGCCTGCAAACTGTTCCCCCCAACTGAAGTTCTCTGGTTTCAACAGTCCTGCGTGGGAACAGCAATGGATTTTAGTTACTGGTGCTAAAATCATATTCCTCTCAGCAGAAATCTTCACTTTCTGCTTAGAGTAAATAGTAACAAGCCGGCACTATTTTAAAATAACAAACTCTTGATAGAAGAAATAAAAAACTACAACTAACACCACATACTCTTTACCACCCCCGTGGAGATGCTACTAGTTAGAGCGGCAAAGAGAATAACTGGGGGGGCGGAGCCTAAGGGGAGCTATATGGACAGCTCTGCTGTGTGTTCTCTTTGCCACTTCCTGTAGGGATTGAGAATATCCCACAAGTAAGGATGAAGCCGTGGACCGGATACACCAATGTAGGAGAAACTAAGTTTAGCACTCAAGGATCCTGTACAGATAGAAACCAATACTTCTAAATAGACATAATCTGCCCCTATCAGAAGAGAAACTGGCTTGTGGGCCGCATGTTCATGCAGATTTAGTAGCGAAAGAAGCCTACTTTGATGTTTTAGCCTTGCTACAGTTTAGATTAGATTTTCAGGAAGAGTCCTGCTTTTGAAATCTTTGGTTCCTTGACTGATGAAAGGAACATAAATGATTGAAAGGGTCTGTTCTTTCCTTTTGATTTTTGTCCTGAGTAAGAAAAGTTCCTTTATCTCTAGTTACTGTTGAGATAATAACATCTAGACCATGACCAAATAAAATCTTTCCTTGGAAGGGAAGAGATAAAAGTCTACATTTTAAAACCCTGTCAGCTAACCATGATTTGAGCCACAAAGCTCTTCTAGTTAAAACTGAGAATGCCATATTTTTAGCATTGATTCTGATATTGCCAATAGCATCACAAATTAAAGCATTTGCTGACCTAATATGCTTCAAATGACTGTGAATCTCTTCATCAAATGAATTATCTGAAATCTGATCAGATAAATTATTGTACCAGAGAGTAGAAGCACCAGTTATGCAAGTTTTATAGATGGCTGGCTTAAATTAGCTCCTTGAAATAAATCCATTTTGTGAAAAAGGACTCAAATTTTCTGTTCATAGAGTCTTCAAAGGAAGTACTATCTGACAAGGGAATAGTAGTGCGTTTTGCTATGGTGGATATGGCACCATTCACTTTTGGAATAGTTTCCTAAAGTTCAGCACTAGCAGCTGGTAAAGGAAACATCCTTTTAAAAGCAGAAGACTGGTTAAAAATCAGGCTTTTCAGTAATTCACATTAGGGACTGGAAAAAAAACTCTAATTCTGACCTAAAAATGCAAATGTACCAGTTTGAACATAAATGAGGAGGATTCAGTATCCTGATCAGTCACTGACTGCTGATCATCAGAAAGATGTTCCCCTTAAGAAGACTGATCTGAGGTACAGATTCAGAATGACTAAATAAATCAGCTGTAAGTTGTTTGTCAGAGCTTACTTGGAGAAGGCATGGCCACCAACATTTCAGACACAGTTGATGAAGTAGAGACATTTCTAGGCTGCTACATCAATAAAGAAGAATATTGACAGGACAGAAATAAACTACAGAAATAAAGTATTGTAATTATATCAGAGACAAAAAAATGTATTAATGTGAGGGGACTTAAACAGAAAAAATCCAGGAACAAAATTAATCAGAAGAGCAATAATAGTAAGGACCCCTTTGAATGATATATTTATATATACAAAAGTTATATATAATATATATATAATATATATATATAATATATATATATATATATATATATATATATATATACACACACATATATATATATATATATATATACACACACACATATATATATATATATATATATATATATATATATATATATAGATATATCTTAAAACATAGGTACTCTTGAAAGTCTGACAAATCTTACCCTTTTCTCACAGATATGCATAAAAAAAAATTCTATAGTAGATAGAAATACCTTCAGCAGTGCTAACGTCAAGCAAAAAAGGTGGGTTATAGAGCAGGGGCAAAACATTAACTACTACTTTGTCAAAGATTACATACAAGGGTATAAAGCACACTAGCCTGAAAACAGGAGCGCTTCTTGGCAGTGCAGATGCTTAAAAAAAAAAAAAAAGGTATATAGCCAGCATCCAGTATACAAGGAAAAAGAACTGGGGGTTAAAGGGACAGTCAACACCAGAATTTGTTTTTGTTTTAAAAGATAGATAATCCCTTAATTACCAATTCCCCAGTTTTTGCATAACCAACAGTTATAATTATACACGTTTTGTACCTCTGTAATTACCTTGTATCTAAGCCTAAGCAGACTGACCCCATATTCAGTTCTTTTGACAGACTTGCAGTTAGCCAATCGGAGCTGTCTCCATGGTAAATGCACGTGCATGAGCTCAATGTTATCTATATGAAACATGTGAAACTAATGCCCTCTAGTGTGAAAAACGATCAAAATGCATTTAGATTTAAGGTGGCCTTCAAGGTCTAAGAAATTAGCATATGAACCTCCTAGGTTTAGCTTTCAACTAAGAATACCAAGAGAACAAAGCAAAATTGGTGATAAAAGTAAATTGGAAAGTTGTTTAAAATTGCATGCCTTATCTGAATTATGATAGGGTTTTTTTGGACTTGACGGTCCCTTTAATGGATTTATAGGACTGTGCACACATAAAAACTGTAGAAAATCCAACAGTTACAAAACAAAATATTAAAGTAACATAATAGCCAAATATTCCTGTTTATCAAAATAAATGGAAGAATGTGTAAATAGATGAAAAAGGTCCTTATTGACCCCTAAAGTTCCGCCATACCCCCACATCTAGACTGAATGACATTATAAAGTCTAGTGTGAGTTGTGGTAATATAATAAAATGTCTATATAGAAATGTGTGAGAGGTTGGGGGAATGGGAACTTTCAGAACTCATCATGAACTTACCCCGCCACTTAACCCTGCATTCCTCTGCCAGGTGACCGTGGGTGCTTTAGAGCTACACATATCTTAAAGGGATATTATTTTTCTGCCATGTTGCAGATCAAAGGTATAGACATATACCCAAATATGGGGGGACAACCCCCATTTTTGTTTACAATAGTCTTTAGAAAGACACACAAACAAAACTTAATTTACAACCATGTTTATCAAAATGTATTAAAAATAAGCAATTTTTTTACACTTTTTGTTGTATGTTTCTAACATTGTGATATATACATTAAATAATGGTATAGTTTGAATCTTCTCTGACCACTGAAAAGAAAAGATTGTGAGTTTCTCATTGAAAAAATTACCTACAGTAGGACTTAAATGTGAGCAGCACCTAAAACTTCAAGAAGGGTCAGTACAACAATGTAAATGGATCAGCAGTTAAATACCCCAAAGTTGATTACCAACCCCACCATCTTGAACTATTCCAAAGGCTTTCTTTGCCACTAACGTTCTCTTCCAGCTCTGACCTTACCTGCTGAGACCACAGGATGTATTATGTATGTGTCCTAATTAAATCGGATTTATTATTGGTGGGTTTGGAGACTGGGGGGGATGATCAACCTCACCTAGATAATTATTTTAGGTTAGCCAATACTCAAAGGGGGTTAATAGCCATACATTTGCAACACAGTGTCTGACTTTTACCTTGTTCTTCACAAGTCAAGAAGAGAGGTACGTAAGGAAAGAGTTATTTAATAAAAAAATGCTGAAGCCAACAAACAGACCATTATCTCATTCAACCCTTGACACAGAGGGATATAAAAACCTTTGCTAGCACCACCCCAATTTTTACAACCAGCCTTCTTCCGTGATTTATAAGGGTAGAAGAACCTTGATTCAGACTAGTAAGAATTGTGACATTGTTAGCTAAAGGAAGGCTATACTAATAATGTGGGGGCAGTGGGCACAACCCCTTCAGTTACCCAGAGTGTGAATTAAACACCATATTCTCATTCCTGCGATCCATTATCCACGCATAACTACAGAAATTATCCCATTACCAGAAAAACACAATGTTGAAACACTGTAAGAACATGATGATTTTCTTAAAATCTAAACAGATTTATGAGAATGGGCCAGAAGGTTTAATATTTGTTAAGATGTCAGCAACGGTTTGGTTATTGTGTTTTGTTTCTTTGCTGGGAGCCTGTTAGGCAGCCAGCTGGTTCGTGACAATACCTATCATCCACATTTCTATGCACTTTCTCTTGGGCCTGCTGGCTTCCCATGGGGAGGGTGGTGGAATGTGAGCTACAGCGGCACACAGAATGCTTTAGTTGCACTCTATTCTCTTTTGATTTTAGTTGGGATAAGGGTGCAAAGGGGAAAGGAAGTTTATAGAGATAGAGGATTTATAGAACACTAAATAAAGTTGCCCTGGGACCTAAATATCACCAGTCCACCTCTCTCATTTTTAAGGATGAGTTATTATTGTTGTCAGTACTTCTACCTTATTGGAAAAGGGTAATATTTTTGGTTTATCTCTCTTCTTTCTTTTTTTTTTTACAAATTGCTAATAGTTGTGCAAATTTTCTTGATTAATAATCAGGATTGCTTATTAATGGCATGCTCAGACTGTGCTACCACTAGCAAATGCTAAAACTAGTGATGTGCATTTTTTCCATTGTTCAGTATTCTTTAGTGACACAAAAGGTTGAAAATGGTTGAAGCTTTTGACTAGTTCAGTGCCAGATTTATTACAGATATTGGGGTTACACCTTTACTCTAATAAAGAAGCTGAAAACAGAAAAAAAATAATTTATGCTGACCTGATAAATGTCAAGGTGGTTAAAGTCCACTATTATTCCTGGGAATTACCCTCCCTGCCCTACCACTATAAGGTAAAGATTCCCAAACCCCAGGGAAACTCTATAAAAACCTGCCCACATCATCTGTCAACTCAGTCTGACTTATAGCCAAGCCAAAGAGGTAGGAAAAGAATCAAGGTCAAACAAATAGGAATAGGAAAAACACAAATGTGAGCAAGAAAACAAAAACCACCCCCAGAAAAACACAGGGTGGGGTCTTGAAGGACCTTCTCACCACCAGGAAAGAAATGAATTTATCAGGTAAGCATAAATTATGTTTTCTTCATACAGGAAGTGAGTGTCCATGATCCATTGCTCTGAGAATTAATACCCAAGACAGCGAAGTCCACGAGAAATGTCTAGAAACCTAGCGCTGCGGAATCTGTTGGCAAATAACCGATAATAATAATAAAAATAATAAACTATAAAAGCATCAATAAAACATTTTGATGGCTAAACAACAAATTCCTGTCTGATACAGAAAAAAGATACAACACTAAGAAAGATAACAAATCTAGTCCTTAGAAACTGCCTTATCCGAAAAATTAGAGAAGAAAGATCACATAAAAGAGCAGATAACTCAGAAGGCAGGCAAGAGCAAGACGACATAATGCATAGACTCAAAAAAAGAGATGCCTGAAAAACCCTCAAAACCAAAATAAGACCCCAAGAAGGAGAACATTTATTAATAATAGACTCAATTTCTAGCCAAAACTAGAACAAAGCTTTAAATATCTGAAAGACTATCAATCTTTCAAAGGGAAAGAACTGAAAGAGCAGAAAAAAAGACCTGGCAGATAAACCATATCCAAACCATCCTGCAAAAACAAAACTAGGTGTTCTAAAAGATTGCCAGGAAAAAAAAAACATAATCCTTACATCAGGAAATAAAGGTCTACTAAACCTTATAATAAAATTTCCTGAATACAGGCTCACAAACCTGTATCAGAGTCTCAATAATAGAATCAGAGAACCCTCTCTGCATAAGAACTATACATTCAATCTTCTTGCCATCAGGCTTAGAGACATGAGACCTGTATGAAAAACCAGACCTTAAAGGGACACTAAACCCAAAATTTTTCATTCATGATTCAGGTAGAGAATACAATTTTTAACAATATTCCAATGTACTTCTATGCTCTGATTTGCTTCATTCTTTAGATATCCTT
>NW_026512945.1:0-14610 GCF_027579735.1 Bombina bombina | reverse complement strand
CAGTGGCTCAGTGCGTGGAGGCAATTGGATTGATGGTAGTGGCAATGGTTATTCAGTTTGCTCGTTTACATCTCAGACCTCTACAACCGAGCATGCTAAGACAGTGGAATGGAGATTATGCAAATTTGTCTCCTCAATAGATCTAGATCAGAAGACAAGGGACTCTCTTCTATGGTGGTTGTCGCCGGATCATCTGTCTCAGGGGACACGCTTCCGCAGACCCCTCATGGGTGATAGTGACAACGGATGCTAGCCTGATAGGATGGGGAGCTGCCTGGAACTCCCTGAGGGCTCAAGGTGTATAGACTCGATCGGAGTCTCTACTTCCCATCAATATCCTGGAGTTGAAAGCAATATTCAATGCGCTTCAGGCTTGGCCTCGGACAAATTCATCAGATTCCAGACGGACAACATTGCGACACTAGCTTACATCAATCATCAGGGAGGAACAAAAAGTTCCTTAGCGATGATGGAGGTAGCCAGGATAATTCAGTGGGCGGAGGCTCACTCCTGTTGTCTGCCAGCAATCTATATCCCAGGAGTGGAAAACTGGGAAGCGGATTTTCTGAGCAGACAGACCTTTCATCTGGGGGAATGGGAACTCCATCCGGAGGTATTTGCCAACCTGATTCTCAAGTGGGCAGGCCAGAGATGGATCTTATGGCAATCTCCTCAGAATGCCAAACTTCCGAGGTCCAGGGATCCCCAGGCCGGGTTGATATAAGCTCGGCTGAACGACCAAGGCATCTGTGTTCCCTCCATTTGCTCTCCTTTCTCGGGTGATTGAGTCAAACGGGAGAGGGCTTCGGTGATCCTCATCGCTCCTGTGTTGCCTCGCAGGACTTGGTATGCCGATCTGGTGGACATGTCATCTCGGCCACCGTGGAAGCTTCCATAGAGGAAAGACCTCATTCAGGGACCCTTCCATCATCCGAATCTAATTTCTCTGCAGCTAACTGCTTGGAGATTGAACGCTTGATTTTATCTAAGCGAGGATTCTCGGATTCGGTCATTGATACCTTGATTCAGGCATGTAAGCCTGTTACTAGAAAGATTTACCATTAAGATATGGCGTAAATATCTTTATTGGTGCGAATCCAAGGCTAATCTTGGAGTAGGATTCCCAGGATTTTGTCTTTTCTCTAAGAAGGATTGGAGAAAGGATTGTCAGCCAGTTCCTTAAATGGACAGATTTCTTCTTTGTCTATTTTGCTACACAAGCGTCTGGCAGATGTTCCAGATGTTCAGTCTTTTTGTCAGGCTCTGACTAGAATCAGGCCTGTGTTTTAGACCAATTGCTCCTCCTTGGAGTTTGAATTCAGTTCTTAATGTTCTTCAAGGGTTCCGTTTGAACCTATGCATTCCATAGATATTAAGTTGTTATCTTGGAAGGTTTTATTTTTGGGTTGCTATTTCTTCTGCTCGCAGAGTTTCTGAGCTTTCGGCTTTACAATGTGATTCTCCTTATCTTTATTTTCCATGCGGATAAGGTGCGTTATGTACCAAGCCTGGTTTTCTTCCTAAGGTTGTTTCTAATAAAAATATTAATCCGGAAATTGTTGTTACTTCCTTGTGTCCAAATCCTCCTAAGAAGGAGCGTCTGTTACATAATTTGGACGTGGTCCGTGCCTTTAAGTTCTGCTTACAGGCGACTAAGGATTTTTGTCAATCGTCTTCCTTGTTTGTCGTTTTCCTCGGAAACGTAGGGGTCAGAAAGCTACGGCTACCTCTCTTTCCTTTTGGCTAAAGAGTATTATCCGTTTTGCATATGAGACTGCTGGACAGCCAGCCTCCTGAACGAATTATGGCTCATTCCACTAGGGCTGTGGCTTCCTTATGGGCATTCAAAAATGATGCTTCTGTTGAACAGATTTGCAAAGCTGCAACTTGGTCGTCTCTTCACACTTTTTTCCAAATTCGATACTTTTTGCCTCGTCTGAGGCTGTTTTTGGGAGGAAAGTTCTTCAAGCAGTGGTGCCTTTCGTTTAGGTTACCTGTCTTGTCCCTCCTGTTTCATCCGTGTACTATAGCTTTGGTATTGTATCCCACAAGTAAGGATGAAATCCGTGGACTCGTATCTTGTAAAAGAAAATTAAATGTATTCTTATCTGATAAATTTGTTTCTTTTACGATACGATGAGTCCACGGCCCACCCTGTTTTTTTTTCTGAGACAGGTCTTTAATTTTGTTAAACTTCAGTCACCTCTGCACCTTGGCTTTTCCTTTCTCTTCCTAACTTCGGTCGAATGACTGGAGTGGGAGGGAAGGGAGGAGATGGATATAGATATATTTAGAGATTGATGCTGTGGTGCTCTTTGCCTCCTCCTGCTGACCAGGTGGTGATATCCCACAAGTAAGGATGAAATTCGTGGACTCATCGTATCGTAAAAGAAACAATTTTATCAGGTAAGAATAAATTTCATTTTTTCTCTATCCCTGCTGGTAGTTTATTAAAAACAAATACATCTCATTGATCTGACGCTTTATTTTTGTGATACTCAAAGCATTAACTTAACCAGCACTAATTTTCCATCTCTTAAAATTAGTTTATGGGGGTGGGGTGCTGTTGCCAGAAATGAATCTATAAAAGATGCTAAGTACTAAAAGCAGTTAAAATCTACATTTTTATTCAAATTGCCATTTAATAATATACCTAGTAGGAGACTAAAACCAATACAAAAACCTATGCAAGATAACATAGGTGCTTTGTGTACAGTAATTAAATCAAATGATGCAAAGGTTATAGATAGAAATAAGTAACAGCGAAGATAACTACACAAGCTGTTGTACATACAATGCTTATACTATAGGTGTCCTGGTGTGGCTTAATATGTGTTTAAAAGTTCTCTGTCATGTAATAAAGGACACTCTGTAGATTAAGTTTCACTAGACATGTCCTATAATAAAAAGTGGCACCCAGAATTTAATTGCCTTGAGGGAACATAACTATTCAAAACTAAAGTTATGCAGCATAGCTGTAAAAAGCTTACCTAAAACTATCACCTGTACATTTTTATGTAAAAATGAAGACCATTTACCTCAATTTCCTCCGTAGCCACATCACATTGTAAAGGGACTTTAAGCAGCCAATCTGGATGTTAAGTCATAGGACTTTCAAGGGAGTGTGCATCTGACATGCAGGCACAGTCATGTTATTTTCCTGCTCAGTTTAAGGAAGTTTATGAAATACTGTGAGATTTCATTAAAATTTCATGAGACCACTGTAAAGCAAAGCATGTCCTCAGCAGTGCTGGCTGACTTTTTTCTTCTCACAGCTGGACAGTAGATGAAAAATAACTGTTCACAAAGCACTTGTGAGATGAATACATTTTGTGAAAGATTTTTTTTTTTTTTTTACATAGATGTTCATGTGATATTATCTTGTCCACGTTTTACAGTTATGTTGCAATACTTTCAAGCGATTTAGCATATGGGTATTATGTCCTTTTAATGTAAAAGCTTGCGCTGCTTTTTGATCACTGTGGTCTCTAATTAAAGCTAATTGGATGTGCACCGTAATGCTTTAATACAGTGATCTACTGTGCACCCTAGGTACATCCCATATGTACACCTATGAAAAATAAACTTTGCTAGGCACTGTACTGGCCCTGATTCTACTACCAACAGTGACCTTGGACAATTGCCGCCCTGTCGTCCAGTCCACTCATGTCCTAGGACATAATTAAGGGTACATAACTTAAAACTAGTTCATTTTCTTTGTACCTGCTACACCCATGAAATAAAAGTTTGAAAAGATACAAGTGGTGTAACTATGTTTATGTATTAGGCAAAAAGTAAAGTCTAGAGTCTGCATTTCTACTTTTAACAGGATTTAAATGACAGAAAAATTGAAACAAAATGAATAATGGAGATATACTGCAAATGTTTCTAAATTGGTTCTTCTATGTATAATGCTATGCTACTGTAAATAAGCCGGTATTCAATTTGTAGGTTAGGTATTTGAGTTCACATATTCTTATATTACTGAATTTAGGTGTTCCTGATATAAATATGCTCTTGCACATTTTTTTAATGATCTGATATAAGCTAGTAGTTTTTGTTGGATACTATAAAAGAAATGTGCAAGTGGGTAGGATGGTTCGATGCAGGGTCAAAAATGCAATAATCAGATTAAGACATTACAACTGAAACAGGCACAAATCTATTAGAAGTTAGTGATTTAATGGAAAAACAAAATTTATAGATACCTGATAAATTATTTTCTTTCAGACTGATAATGGTTCACAGTCCTCCACAACATAAAGGCTATATTGCCCACTACTTGGAGAAAGTCAATAATCCATATCAGATCTTAAAATCCCCCCCATCTCTCTCTTAGTTTAACATATAGCCGAGTAGAGAATAGGAAACCTATAGGCCCAAAAATTAAAATGGATAGGGCCTGTGAACCATCATCATTCCAAAAGAAAATAATTTATCAGTCAAGCATAAATTTGATTTTCTTTTTCGTAAAATGAGGATGGTCTACAGTCCTCCATAACATATGGGATTAATACAAATGTGACAGAAAGGGTGGGACAATTTTTCTGGCAGTTCTTAATTAGCCGACACTGTGGCCTGAAGGACATTTCTACCAAAAGCTGCATGTGATAAAGCAAAACATCAAAAAAGTATTTAAAAAAAAAAAAAAAGATATGTTGTAGCTTTGGAAATATGCTCCAAAAACGCATAATTTTAAAACCCCACAATGTTGCAACTGCTCTTGTAGAAAGAGTTGTAATATGCCTAAGAGGCGACTATTCTGCCTTCAAGTAAGCCTTGTGAATTACTTTTTTTTTTTTTGGTGCCAAGAGGCCAATGCTACCTTAGTTTCTTTCTGCCCATTAAGAGTCTCAGAGTAGTGAAAAAAAAAACTAGAAGTTATGTCTGAAATCTTTTGTAGCTTGGAGATAGAACTTCAAAACGTTGACTACATCAAGATTATGTAATAGTTGCTACTTAGTTAGCAGGATCTAAACACAATAAAGGAACAACCCTTTCTAAATTGGTATTTTCTTTAGAAACTACCTTAGGAATAAAATCATATTTAGTGCAAAGTATAGTATTCACCGTGGGAATCATTAGAAATGGAGAATCACAAGACAAGGTTGACAACTCAAACTCTTTTTGAAGAAGAGATTGCGAATAGAGTACTTTCCAAGATAATAGTAGATATCAATTAAATGCATTGGTTCAAAAGAAGAACTTTGTAATACAGAGAAAAGTAGATTCAGATTCCAGGTTGGAGAAATAGGTTTCACAATTAGCTTAATTCTAACGCCTGGAAAAAGTCTGAACCTCAAGATTTTTAGCTAATTTACTGTGAAAAAGAAGAGATAAAGCAGAAATTTGACCTTTTAGAAATTAGCGGACAAACCCTTGTCAAGGCCACCCTGAGAAAACTAAAGGATTCTAGGAATCCTAAAGGAATACCAAGAAAACCCTCTGGATGAACACCACTCAAAATACGTCTTCCAAATCTTGTTATAAACCGTTTGTGTTACAGGCTTTCTTGCCTGCATCAAAGTTTTAATGACCAAATCTGACAAACCTCTAATGTTCCAAAACTAGGCGTTCAAACTCCACGCCATTAAATTAGAGATTTGAGATCCTGATGGAAAAGAGGGCCTTGAGACAACAGCTCTTGTCTCAGAGAAAGAAGCCATGGAGAGCAAGAGAATATCTGCATACCAAGTCCTGTGGGGCCAGGCTGTAGCAATTAATATTACTGACGATGACTCTTATTTGATCCAAATGATGACTCTTGGAAGACAAAACCCCAAAAGAAACAGGTATACTAGATGAAAGTCCCATGGACATACCAAGTCGTATTATGTGCGCTTTTGGATGTTTTGATCCTGCACAATAGCTTGGAAGCATGAGATTTAAGTAAGAGACCATCAGATCCATCACTGAACATTTGAAAATGTCCTAATGGAGAGACTATCTCTTGAATTTTTAGGTACATTGATACTCCAATCATGGTCTTTAAAGAAGACAGAAGCTTCTGACTATGAGCAATAGCTATTAACAGAAAATAAGCGTGCACTAGTATGTCATCCAAATAAGGAGCAACTGAAATGTCCTGATTCTTTCAGGAACTGAAAGTGATCCCTATGTATAGTTCTGTGTAGATAGGAATTCTTGAGGTCTATAATAGCTATAAAAAGACCCTTTGGATTAAGGGGAAAAATCGTGAGGGATGTTCCTATTTTATAAAAGTTGGAATCCTGACCAATATGTTTAGGGATGTTAAATCCAGGACAGGACTGTAAATCCCTTTGGACAATCAACAGATTGGGGTAAAAACTCTTGACCATGAGGTTACATAGGTACTAGGATTCATTATTCCCCTATCCTCCAAATCCTTATAGTAGAGAGCCCTTCCAGTGCTATAAAAAGCAATAGAGGATTTACCTTTGGAGTACAACAACATGGCCAAACAGGAGGCTAAGGGATCAGTCCCATCACCTGTGGCAGGCTTGTAACAAAACCCCCCGCAGGGGGATAACTTACTTTACACAGACAAGTACTATCCTATGCCCCTCTTTTCAAAGTTTAACCGTATGAGGGGATTGTTGGGGTTAAAAACCCAACAAAGAATCTGGGGGACCTCAATTATTCATCTTTCTCCTGTAGAGGCATAGATAAGACTAAGATACCAGAAAGGTCTCTGCCTCCTCATGGTTGCGAGGAGTTGAATTCCTAGGAGTAATGGCTCGTGGATTCTCACCAATTTATGAAATTATTATCGGTTATTCAGTACTAATGCCCTCCCCCAAACTGACCAGTAGAACTCACAAATAAAAACAAACTTAAATTCTAATGAAACAAAATAAAAATAGAAGCCTAGTACCTTTTGCTTGAATTTCTAGTTTACATTGATCAGAGGATAGCTGAACTGCAGAAATCCATCTTGCTAAGAGAGAGAATTTAGAGATGATATTGGAAAGAAAAAGTGTTGGTGTGGTGTTTATTTCACATAAGTAATCACACTATCACCATGCTTGTGTGTATGGCTCCAATTTAATAGTTTAGTCAAAGCGTAGTGCACCATAGTGCCTTCCACAACTTTTTTTTTTTTTCATATCCCCTTTGGATTAGTAATAGTGCCTAACATGTTTACCAAAACCACTGCAGTCCTAATAACACATGAGATAGGCTGATGTTTTCATAAACCAATACCTGGAGGAGACTTTGCTGAGGAGGAAATCCTTGGACAGGTACACCACTATTAAATTTCTTGCCCTACTCAACAACAATGGCTGGGGGGGGGGGGGGGGGGGGTAATCAACAATTAGCAAAAATTTGAGTCATTTGGACCTATATGGTAATCACATGGGTACCGTAATATATAAAAAAATGTTGCAAAAACAAATTTGCTGCCCTGTGACTACCTTATAAATAGAGTAGTCTTCATTATAGCTTTGTCTAAAAATCCTCCTAGTGAATGTAACAATTTTAACTGGCTATAATTTTCTTCAGTAAGTATTAACTTCCAATCCTAAGGAAACATTCTAATCAGATTAGTATACCTAATTAAAACTTCTAATCATTTAATTGAGATTTCTCCTGTATGCAGAGCATAGAACAGAATCCTGATAAACAAGGAAGTGCCAATCCTTTATTGTCAAAGTAATGTTTGCATACACTGATGTAGAACAGCAAAGTAAAACTTTCCACAGAATGTTTTTTTATATAATATTTAGTCTTCAGAATTTATAAACAAAATGCATGTAAGCAGTTGTTGGTATTTCACAGGTGGTAACTGATTTACCAGTAGTTTACTCCTATTCTTTATTTTTCTTCATTCTCTTGCTATCTTTATTTAAAAAAAGCAGGAGTGTAAAGCTTAGGAGCCAGCCCATTTTAGGTTCAGAACCATGGATAGCACTTGCTTATTAGTGGCTACATTTGGCTAACTAATAAGCAAATGTAGTTCTGAACCAAAAATGGGCCTGGCTCCTAAGCCTTACCTTCCTGCTTTTTAAATAAAGATAGCAAGAGAACAAATAAAATTTTATAATAGGAGTAAATTAGAAAGATGCTTAAAAATGCATGCTCTATCTGAACCATTAAAGAAAAAATTTGGGTTTAGTATCCCTTTATGGAGAAAAGATGGTCACGTACCAAACTGTACATAAGTAGAATTATTTTAGAGAAATTATGTGAGCAACGCTAAACCAACAAACAGAAGAAAATCGTTGAGTAAAAACATTGCAATATGTTGCAATATATAGGAATACATTAGTGAATATACATTACTTCAGCTTTTCCAAATGTTTCCCATTTTGTTTTGAGGGTAAATTAACATATTGCTGAAAGCTTATTGCTATTTTCCTTTGTACATTCAACATCTGTTAACTCTTTGGGCTCCATTTATTAAGCTGTGGATGTAGCTTTGAAGTGCCATTGGTACAGGCTTGCATAAGCAAGCCTGCCGCTGAAAGTTACAAATCTATCCAGAGTTATATATATCCCTAAGTATTTGATGGACTTTTCTTGTATCTTAGATCTATGGGTATGTTCTATCTCAGTGATTTGCAACCTTTTTTTTTTTTTGCCGTGGCACACTTTTTTACATTAAAAAAATTCTGCGGCACACCGACATCCAAAATTTTTACCAAATCACACATTGTAGCCTAATACAGGATATATATATGGATATATATATATATACACACACTGTACTGTGCTGTCATGCCATGCCTCCTACAAACATGATTGTCTGTGAATGAATGTCAATGTCAGGGTTGTAAATGATGCCTGATGAGCCTGTCACATACCTCCCAATATTTCAAAATTTGAAAGAAGGACACCCCCTCACTGTTGTCAGTCTGCCGTGGCACACCTGAGGATCTCTCACGGCACACTAGTGGTTGAAAAACACTGTTCTATCTGTTTAAGCAGGGAAGAGGGAGTTAATATTCCCAACAACTCTGATTTTGTTATATTAACTTTAAAATTGGAGTATCTGCTATAAGAATCTAACTCTTTGAGTAGAGTATTAAGGAATTGCAAAGCAGACATAAGGCGAAATAAAACATTGTCTGCATATAACGATAATTTATAAGTATGTCATCCTAGTGAAATTACTTCTATTTCTGGATTATCTCTAATCCTAGCGGCCAAAGTCTCCATTGCCAATACAAACAATAAAGGAGACAGTGGATGTTACCGTTATAGATAGTCAATGTTTTGGAAAGAAAGGCATTTAGTTTAATTCTTGCGCAGGGTGTGTGCTACAAAGTGAATATTTTTTCTATAATATTGCCCCAAAAGCCAAAGTGTTTTACGGTATAACAAAGATAGGTCTAGTTTAGCCTATCAAAAGCTTTTTCCATGTCCACAGATAACATGGATGGGATATATCTTAAATTTAAATATATATATATATATATATATATATATATTATATATTTTTTTATTGAGGTCTAAGACAAGATACATAAGTATAAAGAAAAACATATAGTCAAATACATAGATACGTCAAAGTATAAGAAGATATACATCAATCGCAAAGATCAAACATGCCAATTACAATATAACACAATTTTTTTTTGGTAATATCTAAACAGGGAGTTCAAATGTCATGTTAACTGTATATGTTGGTGTGTTTTTATTTTTAATGTACCCAAAACTTTTAATTTACTTACTATAGTAAGTAAATTATAGTAAGTAAACTAGCGCTGCGGAATCTGTTGGCGCTCTACAAATAACCGATAATAATAATAATAATATAGTAAACAAATAGTTATAACAAATTCCCCTTGTAAAATTAAATTAGGTCACTCATGGACCTTTAAAGTGAAGGTCAATTTTCATCAATGAGTGCCCGGTTTTTAAAAATACTTTTAAAAACAGGGGCACTTTCATTGATGAAAATTAACATTGCACTGGATTTGAAGAAATACTTAACTTTTACTCCTGCAAAACCGGATTGCCGATCTCAGCCTCAGTTCCTCTGTACTGGCGTCAGAAATTACAAAAACCGGCTTCCTCCAATCATGGCTTGCACCCCAGAGCGTCCAGCTCGTGATGCCTGGCTGTGATTGGAGGATGCCAGTTTCGTCATTGCTGTGGTCTACAGCAGGAAGAAGGAGGGAGATCGTCGATCCGGCTTTGCAAGAGTAAAAGGTAAGTATTTCTTCAAATCCAGTGCAATGTTAATTTTCATCAATGAAAGTGCCCCTGTTTTTAAAAGTATTTTTAAAAACCGGGCACTCATTGATGAAAATTGACCTTCACTTTAAAGCACTATACTGATCTACTTATAAGGACACTACAACACCATAAAAATT
Organism: Bombina bombina; assembly: GCF_027579735.1. Classification (NCBI taxonomy): domain Eukaryota; kingdom Metazoa; phylum Chordata; class Amphibia; order Anura; family Bombinatoridae; genus Bombina; species Bombina bombina. The sequence goes on along the minus strand of NW_026512945.1, from coordinate 4,309 downwards.
GTAAATAAGCAGGTCATCAATAAATAAATATAATTTAGTAGATTTAAAGAGTTAAATATAAATGCTAACACTATAGAGGAGGCCATCTTTCATACGGCCTTATAAAGATAGACTAATAAACATGAAGCAGGAAGTCCCTTTTATTTCTTGCCCTTATAATATTTAGCCATCATTGTTATGCAAAGGTATTAAACTATAATTATTTATTTATTGGACAGTGAATGGGACAGTGGCGTCACTAGGGTTGGTGTCACCCGGTGCGGTAAGTTATGGTGTCACCCCCCCCCCTCCCCCCCAGAAAGCAGACACACTTAAACACAAAACCACAGACACACACACATACAAAATATGTAAACTGCACTGCATTAAATATAAAGATCATGCCTAGAGCTGCTCCTTGGCTCAGCAGAGTATCAAATAAAAGATAAACAGAGCACTCTAAAAATAAATCACTAAAGAAAAGGTTTAGGCACGCAAACTTTAAAAATTCTGCTCTCTGACTCTGTTCCAAGTCTGTCAGTGCACAGCCCCGGGCCATGTGCCTACCGCTTCTTATGGCCAAGCACCTCTGCTCTCTGGCCACCCCCAGACCCCTGTACACCCTCCCCTCCTACCTCTTCAGTGTGCACTTAGTGTACCGTAACCGTACCGGTCTGGTGGGCATCATACGTGGCTCCTTCACTTTAGAGACAGTGTCAGACAGTCATGTGGTCAGGTGCCAGGCATCCCCTCTCATGATTTCCCAGTTCCCGTTTAGAGAGACAGCACAGCAGTGAGTGACTCCACTGCTCCACAGGTCACGATAGGCAGGCAGGTTTAGGCTAGCAGCGCAACTTCGCAAGCCCCACGGCACGCCCACAGCATTCATAGTGAAATTAGGCAGGGGAGGAGCAAAGTACAAACAAGCAAAAGCAGCCATGAAAACTATTTGTGGAAATTGCAGCGCTGGCTCAAGGGGCAAAAAAATGAAGTGTCTACAACTTCCCCAGTCCCACTAATGTTAACAAATGCTGGCCGCTCTAATAAAAAAAATATATGCACCTGGAGGGTGTCACCCAGGTGCGGCCCGCACCCCCCTAGTGACGCAACTGGAATGGGACATCTTAGACATGGTGGCTTCGCAAAAATGAAAACTTTCTTGTCCGAGCTGTTCATTCTGTGATAAATTATAACCCAAACAATAGGTCTAGGAAGGATCCCCAAAAGGAATTATGCATAGATTAGCAACATTGAAACTCAGTATGCCTTCCTCCCCTCCAGTATGCTATAATCTATGGGGGGGTGCATTACTAATGCATTACAGAACATTCCCAACATAGAAAGGGTACAGCATGTTCTCCCTTTATCTGCCTTACAATAATATGGCACTGTTCTGGCTTATGCTGCCATTTCTAAGAGGTGTCTTGATATCCCTGATAACAGCCTATTAACAAAATCACAAAATAGTATCTTACTGAGACACAAAGTATAAAACCTATTGTAAGGTTAAGAAATTTGAAATGCCACAACACATAACATAGTAAACATTAAGTAGAGTCAACATTTGATGGCAAACAGAAAATAAACTTGTTTTAAACAATCTGCTTAATCTCTGCAGTACTTTTAAGGGTTGCTGAGTGGAAGTAGTGGAGGTATGAATAATTATAACCCACTCCTGCTCTAAACAATGTATGGTTATATGGGGTTAGATTAATTTATACATATGAATAAACAACACGTATAATTATTATAGTGAGAGAGTCTCTTGAGGGATAATCAAGCGATTAAGGGGGATTAAAAAAAAAATGTAATTTCAGGTAGGACAAGCTAAAATTGTTTTGAATACAATTTAGGGGCGAAATTGTGTCTCAAGTTACTGACCTGTCCTGTACATACAAACTATCGGATACCCATTCTATAAGCACATTTTGAGCTGAAATCTATATCTGAGAATCCCCTTCATTTTTGCAAGGAGCCGTTATCGGTGACAGTTCCTTTCTTACCCTTGTAAAAGCTGTACCACGTCAGTGATTTCTAGGCCTTATGGCATTTGGAGAATGAGAGTGTCATCTCTTCTGCCCACGGATACCAGCTCATAACTTGATAAAGTATTTTCATAAGCTGTAATAAGGGCAAATGGTTGTTTTGAAAGTCGCATTAGTCATTTATATGAATATTCTCTTGTATCAGCACTCTATGGGCTAGATTACAAGTGGAGTGCTAATTTATCGTGTGACCGTTTGCAGGCGGGCGCTAAAAAAACAGCCATTACAAGTGGCTAATTATTGCTATCGCAAGCTCGCGGTAGAAAGTAGTGCTTATATAATTAACCAGAGATCAGAACTCTGGTTAATTTTATAAATGTGCCCCAAATGCCCTCAAAATACAGTGTAGTGTATTTTATTAAAAAAAAAAAAAATTGGAGCATTTATGTTTTTTAATAAAATAACTGCACTAGGCAGTATTTTGGGGGTAAAGTTGGTGGGAGTGGGGTGTTAGAAAAAAAACAGCACTGAAAATTGCCTTTCCATTGCGGTCTTTGGGAACTGTGTGTTTCCAGTAAATATATATGTATATGCTTATATATATGTATGTGTTAATATGTTTATATACACATATTAACACAAATATATATGTATATAATCATATACATATATATTTACAATTTGCTACCATCGCTGTGTGAATTACTCCCTTTGCTGTGCTAGTTCTCATGCCTTGTCTCAAATGGGAGCCTATGGAAGCGCAATCTCGCGAGCGCAATTCTTCCCAGCATTGCGCTGAGAGTGTGCTTCCATAGGCTCCAATGGTAGCCTCGCATTCACATTGCTGCCAACTTGTAATACCAGTACACATTAGCGTACGCTGGTATTACTCAGTGAAGCACAAATATCACGAAAACGATATTTAGCACTCCACTTGTAATCTGGCCCTGTATGTGTTATGGAACTGCTGGCTCACCATCACTGAGTGATAACCATTCCTCCAGGTGACTGGAAATAACGGTAGATGGTGCAAACTCTTTATCAAGCTTGTTCAGTATATGATTGGAGGGCATTTTTTTTAAGTAAGGAGAGAAAAAGGTTTTACAACCTCAAAGTGTGACCATCCAGATGCTGCAATAATTATTTGTTCCGCATGACTACTGGATTCCTTTTTAAAGCTGGATATTGAATAACTGCAGCGGTAGGTACGGTTACAGATGTAGGTATTGCAGTGTAGATATCCGGCATGCTATAGTTCAGGGGTGGCAAAATGATCTGGAGGGGGGGTCGTGGGCTTAAAGAAAGCCTGGCTTTAGGCTCTAGTCACCCCGATCCTTAGCTTTAAAGTCAAACACAGCAAATAATACTGAACTTTGAGTAGTTCCTCACAATGGGATGCTTTGACAAAATGAGCAATACTGTTATGGATACTGTAATATATTTCTAATAATCGGCGGATTATTAGCAAAACTTCTGGAGCTCCAAGAGATGCATCATGTCAGGAACACAACACACAAACTTCCCCCGATGGGATATTTTTTAGTTCTGAATAATCAAAAAGGTTAAGAATTTTGTGTGCGTTCTCGTGCTTCTCAAAGCAGTAAAGCCCACTTGGTTTAAATAGATTAGTTGGGAGTATACACTTATTTATTTGATAGGCTATTATTTGCGTGAAAATTTTGATATCTACATTGAGTCAATTACTAAAATGTATGCTTCTACTATTGATTGTGGAAAGGTCTTATCTGCAGAATAGGAATGAAAAACAGTTTGAAGATGTGGTACAAGCAGCGAGACGTTTTTTTACCTGTGGGAAGACTTTTAATAGCAGTTAGGATTTCTAATGCTGTAATGGATTCATCAACTTCTTTTGTCTGCTCCTGTGTTAATATCTTTATGGAAGAGTTAGATAAATATGATATACTAGTCCTAAAGCCCATGTGCACGGGCCATTTTCTGCAGTGCAGCGGTCCCATCCGCCCACGCTCCCGCCATGACCCCACCACATCCGCTCCAGTCTGACCATTCCCTCTCCTGCCCACCCTCTCTGCTGTCTGATCCTCAGTTACAGTGTCAATGGCCAGGTATTTTTGTCCTCTTGCAGTCTCTACTGCGCATGACAGCTTCGGACAAATATACCTGGCCTTTTATTATATAGGATAATCTAAGTCATCAGTCGTCATTCCCTCTTTGTCATTGATATTGTATAATCGTAAATAATAATCATGAAATTGGGAAATTATTTCTGATGTAGAAGTACTCATCTTACCCTGGAGAATCTTAGCTCCATGGACATACAATTGTATTCTTTTCTTTTTAAGAGCCCAGACTAGGAGTTAACATGC
>NW_026512944.1:7500-26136 GCF_027579735.1 Bombina bombina | reverse complement strand
GATTAATACACAGAAAAGTACAGGGAGAAACATCCATTTCCCACACATACAAACTCTACATGCAACAGACCAATGATTCAGCAATGAAACACATTGGTGACATATGGTCGGCTATATTGAACACAGACATTTCAGCAGATATAGTAAAACGAAGCATACAGAAAGTGAGAAAGGCAACGCTATCGGTGGTAAACAGAGAGTCACACACTAGACTTATACACAACGCGTATATACCCCCAAGGATTTATAAAAAATGGAGACCAAACTCAGAAGGAACCTGTCAGAAGTGTAGGGCACCAGAGGCAGACATAATCCATATGATATGGAGCTGTCCAAAGATTAACAGATTTTGGGCGATGGTGGAGCATTGGCTACAGTCAGCCTTCAAGATATCCATAAACATTTCACCCGCCATGGTAGAATTTTTAAATACCCCAACACCACTCTCAGGGAGCACAGAAAAGTTGACTAGCAATGTAATTTTACAAGCCAGGAAATTGATCTTCAAGGGATGGTTGGGTGGTAAAGCCCCCACGATCCTGCAACTCAAAGCAAGTATGCAGAGCCAACTAACAGTGGAGGCTGTAGATGCAATGACAGATGTGCAGAGTAGAACTAAACCCTTTATTCGGAAATGGGAACCATACATCCATACATTTCCATGCAAACACGTATCCTGTATCCTCTTAGGAACACTGAATTCTTACTAGGAGAGCGACTCAAAGGAAACTTGGAATTTCTCTATAACGAGAGAACCAGAAACCAAAGGAACACAACATAATCTACACATTAACAAAATAGTCAGTTGATCTTAATGGAGAGGGAGAGAGGAGGTAATCTGGAGTGTAACTTTAAATGTGAGAGGGTGAGACTGCTGCAGGGGGTGGGAAAATTGAGGAGAGATGAGGGGAAAAAAAAAAAAAAGGGGGTTCTGTAAAATTAACCTTCAAGTTGATCTAAACATACTGTAATGAAGTCAAACTTGACATTGTATCTGTAAAATATTTGTTGATTCATGGTAACCTCTGAAGAATAAATAAAGTTTATAAAAAAAAAAAATTTGAACCTGACTAAAATGCCAGGGTGGGCCGTGGACCGGATACACCGTAGGAGAAAGAAATTTATCAGGTCAACATAAATTCTGTTTTCTCCTACATTGGTGTATCCGGTCCACGGCTTCATCCTTACTTGTGGGAACCAATACCAAAGCTTTAGGACACGGATGAAGGGAGGGAACAAGTCAGGTAACCTAAATGGAAGGCACCACTGCTTGCAAAACCTCTCTCTCAAAAATAGCCTCCGAAGAAGCAAAAGTATCAAATTTGTAAAATTTGGCAAATGTATGCAGTGAAGACCAAGTCGCTGCCTTACAGATCTGTTCAACAGAAGCCTCATTCTTGAAAGCCCAAGTGGAATCCACAGCTCTAGCAGAGTGAGCTGTAATTCGTTCAGGAGGCTGCCTTCCAGCAGTCTCATAAGCCAACCGGATGATGCTTTTCAGCCAGAAAGACAGAGAGGTCGCAGTCGCCTTTTGACGTCTCCTCTTACCAGAATAGACGACAAACAAGGACAAAGTTTGTCTGAAATCTTTAGTTGCTTTTAGGTAAAACTTCAAAGCACAAACCACATAGAGATTGTGTAACAGACGTTCCTTGTTAGAAGATGGGTTAGGACACAGAGAAGGAACAACTATTTCCTGGTTAATATTCTTATTGGAAACCACTTTTGGAAGAAAACCAGGTTTGGTACGTAAAACGACCTTATCTGTATGAAACACCAGATAGGGTGAATTACACTGCAAAGCAGACAATTCAGAAACTCTTCTAGCGGAAGAGATAGCAATTAAAAACAAAACTTTCCAAGATAGTAACTTAATATCTATGGAATGTAGAGGTTCAAACGGAACCCCCTGAAGAACTGAAAGAACTAGATTTAGACTCCATGGAGGAGCCACAGGTCTGTAGACAGGCTTGATTCTGACTAAAGCCTGCACAAACTCCTGAACATCTGGCATTGCTGCCAGACGTTTGTGTAACAAAACAGACAGAGCTGATATCTGTCCTTTTAAGGAACTAGCTGACAAACCTTTCGCCAATCCTTCTTGGAGAAAAGCTAAAATCCTTGGAATCCTAATCTTACTCCATTGAGTAACCCTTGGATTCGCACCAACAAAGATATTTCCGCCATATCTTATGGTAAATTTTCCTAGTGACAGGCTTTCTAGCCTGAATCAGGGTATCTATAACTGAATCCGAAAACCCACGCTTAGCTAGAATCAAGCGTTCAATCTCCAAGCAGTCAGTTGCAGAGAGACTAGGTTTGGATGTACGAATGGACCTTGAATTAGAAGGTCCTGCCTCAAAAGGTAGCTTCCATGGTGGAACCGATGACATATTCACCAGGTCTACATACCAGGTCCTGCATGGCCACGCAGGAGCTATCAGAATTACCGAAGCCTTCTCCTGTTTGATCCTGGCTACTAGCCGTGGGAGAAGAGGAAACGGTGGAAAGACATAAGCTAGATTGAACGACCAAGGTGCTGCTAAGGCATCTACCAGTGTCGCATTGGGATCCCTGGACCTGGACCCGTAACATGGAACTTTTGAGTTCTGACGCCATCAGATCCAGATCCGGAATGCCCCATAGTTGAGTTAACTGGGCAAAAACCGCCGGGTGAAGTTCCCACTCCCCCGGATGGAAAGTCTGATGACTCAGATAATCCGCTTCCCAGTTGTCCACTCCTGGGATGTGAATTGCTGATAGATGGCAGGAGCGATCCTCTGCCCATTTGATGATCTTGGATACCTCTCTCATCGCCAGGGAACTCTTCGTTCCCCCCTGATGATTGATGTACGCTACAGTCGACATGTTGTCCGATTGAAATCTGATGAATCTGGCCTCCGCTAGTTGAGGCCATGCCTGGAGCGCATTGAATATCGCTCTCAATTCAAATATGTTTATCAGGAGAAGAGATTCTTCCCGAGACCATAGACCCTGAGCCTTCAGGGACTCCCAGACCGCGCCCCAGCCCAAAAGACTGGCGTCGGTCGTGACGATGATCCAATCCGGTCTGCGGAAACTCATTCCCTGAGACAGGTGATCTAGAGACAGCCACCAGAGGAGTGAGTCTCTGGTTTTCTGGTCCATTTGAATCTGGGGAGACAAGTCTGCATAATCCCCATTCCACTGTTTGAGCATGCACAGTTGCAATGGTCTTAAATGAATTCGAGCAAAAGGAACCACGTGCATTGCCGCAACCATTAGTCCTATTACCTCCATGCACTGAGCTATGGAGGGCTGAGGAATGGATTGAAGAACTCGACAAGCGTTCAGAAGCTTTAACTTCCTGACCTCTGTCAGAAAGATCTTCATTTCTACGGAGTCTATTATTGTTCCCAGAAAGGGAACCCTTGTGGACGGGGACAGGGAACTTTTTTCTATGTTCACCTTCCACCCGTGAGATCTGAGAAAGGCTAAAACAATGTCTGTATGAGCCCTTGCTTTGGGAAGGGACGACGCTTGTATTAGAATGTCGTCTAGGTAAGGTGCTACTGCAATGCCCCTCGGCCTTAGCACCGCTAAAAGGGACCCTAGCACCTTTGTGAAAATTCTGGGAGCAGTGGCTAAACCGAACGGAAGAGCCACAAACTGGTAATGTTTGTCCAGAAAAGCGAACATCAGGAACTGATGGTGATCTTTGTGGATAGGAATATGCAGGTATGCATCCTTTAAGTCCACGGTAGTCATGTATTGACCCTCCTGGATCGTTGGTAAAATTGTCCGAATGGTTTCCATTTTGAATGATGGAACTCTGACGAATTTGTTTAGAATTTTTAAGTCCAGAATTGGCCTGAAAGTTCCTTCTTTTTTGGGAACTACAAACAGGTTTGAGTAAAAACCCAGTCCTTGTTCCACTGTTGGAACTGGGTGTATCACTCTCATCTTTAAAAGGTCTTCTACGCAACGTAAGTATGCCTGTCTCTTTATCTGGTCTAAAGATAAGCGAGACATGTGGAACCTTCCCCTTGGAGGAAGGTCCTTGAACTCTAGAAGATACCCCTGAGAAACAATTTCTAGTGCCCAGGGGTCCGGAACATCTCTTGCCCAAGCCTGAGCAAAGAGAGAAAGTCTGCCCCCTACTAGATCCGGTCCCGGATCAGGGGGCTACCCCTTCATGCTGTCTTGGTAGCAGCAGCAGGCTTCTTGGCCTGTTTGCCCTTGTTCCAGCCTTGCAATGGCTTCCATGCCGGTTTGGGCTGGGATGCGTTACCCTCTTGCCTTGTGGCTGTAGAGGTGGAAGTCGGTCCGTTCCTGAAATTGCGAAAGGAACGAAAAACAGAATTTATGTTTACCTGATAAATTACTTTCTCCAACGGTGTGTCCGGTCCACGGCGTCATCCTTACTTGTGGGATATTCTCTTCCCCAACAGGAAATGGCAAAGAGCCCAGCAAAGCTGGTCACATGATCCCTCCTAGGCTCCGCCTTCCCCAGTCATTCGACCGACGTAAAGGAGGAATATTTGCATAGGAGAAATCATATGATACCGTGGTGACTGTAGTTAGAGAAAATAAATCATCAGACCTGATTAAAAAACCAGGGCGGGCCGTGGACCGGACACACCGTTGGAGAAAGTAATTTATCAGGTAAGCATAAATTCTGTTTTCTCCAACATAGGTGTGTCCGGTCCACGGCGTCATCCTTACTTGTGGGAACCAATACCAAAGCTTTAGGACACGGATGATGGGAGGGAGCAAATCAGGTCACCTAGATGGAAGGCACCACGGTTTGCAAAACCTTTCTCCCAAAAATAGCCTCAGAAGAAGCAAAAGTATCAAATTTGTAAAATTTGGTAAAAGTGTGCAGTGAAGACCAAGTCGCTGCCTTACATATCCGCTCAACAGAAACCTCGTTCTTGAAGGCCCATGTGGAAGCCACGGCCCTAGTGGAGTGAGCTGTGATTCTTTCAGGAGGCTGCCGTCCGGCAGTCTCATAAGCCAATCGGATGATGCTTTTAAGCCAAAAAGAGAGAGAGGTAGAAGTTGCTTTTTGACCTCTCCTTTTACCAGAATAAACAACAAACAAGGAAGAAGTTTGTCTGAAATCCTTTGTAGCCTCTAAATAGAATTTTAGAGCACGAACTACATCCAAATTGTGTAACAAACGTTCCTTCTTTGAAACTGGATTCGGACACAAAGAAGGCACGACTATCTCCTGGTTAATATTTTTGTTAGAAACAACTTTCGGAAGAAAACCAGGTTTAGTACGCAAAACCACCTTATCTGCATGGAACACCAGATAAGGAGGAGAACACTGCAGAGCAGATAACTCTGAAACTCTTCTAGCAGAAGAAATTGCAACCAAAAACAAAACTTTCCAAGATAATAACTTGATATCAACGGAATGTAGGGGTTCAAACGGAACCCCCTGAAGAACTGAAAGAACTAAATTGAGACTCCAAGGAGGAGTCAAAGGTTTGTAAACAGGCTTGATTCTAACCAGAGCCTGAACAAAAGCTTGAACATCTGGCACAGCCGCCAGCTTTTTGTGAAGTAAAACAGATAAAGCAGAAATCTGTCCCTTCAAAGAACTTGCAGATAATCCTTTCTCCAAACCTTCTTGAAGAAAGGATAGAATCTTAGGAATTTTTATCTTGTTCCATGGGAATCCTTTAGATTCACACCAACAGATGTATTTTTTCCATATTTTATGGTAGATTTTTCTAGTTACAGGCTTTCTAGCCTGAACAAGAGTATCAATGACAGAATCTGAGAACCCTCGCTTTGATAAAATCAAGCGTTCAATCTCCAAGCAGTCAGTTGGAGTGAGGCCAGATTCGGATGTTCGAACGGACCTTGAACAAGAAGGTCCTGTCTCAAAGGTAGCTTCCATGGTGGAGCCGATGATATATTCACCAGATCTGCATACCAAGTCCTGCGTGGCCACGCAGGAGCTATCAAGATCACCGATACCCTCTCCTGTTTGATCCTGGCTACCAGCCTGGGAATGAGAGGAAACGGTGGGAACACATAAGCTAGGTTGAAGCTCCAAGGTGCTACTAGTGCATCCACTAGAGTCGCCTTGGGATCCCTGGATCTGGACCCGTAGCAAGGAACCTTGAAGTTCTGACGAGACGCCATCAGATCCATGTCTGGAATGCCCCACAATTGAATTATTTGGGCAAAGATTTCCGGATGGAGTTCCCACTCCCCCGGATGAAATGTCTGACGACTCAGAAATTCCGCTTCCCAATTTTCCACTCCTGGGATGTGGATTGCAGACAAGTGGCAAGAGTGAGTCTCCGCCCATTGAATTATTTTGGTCACTTCTTCCATCGCCAGGGAACTCCTTGTTCCCCCCTGATGGTTGATATACGCAACAGTCGTCATGTTGTCTGATTGAAACCTTATGAATTTGGCCTTTGCTAGCTGAGGCCAAGCCCTGAGAGCATTGAATATCGCTCTCAGTTCCAGAATATTTATCGGGAGAAGAGATTCTTCCCGAGACCAAAGACCCTGAGCTTTCAGGGGTTCCCAGACCGCGCCCCAGCCCACCAGACTGGCGTCGGTCGTGACAATGACCCACTCTGGTCTGCGGAAGCTCATCCCTTGTGACAGGTTGTCCAGGGTCAGCCACCAACGGAGTGAATCTCTGGTCCTCTGATCTACTTGTATCGTCGGAGACAAGTCTGTATAATCCCCATTCCACTGACTGAGCATGCACAGTTGTAATGGTCTTAGATGAATTCGCGCAAAAGGAACTATGTCCATTGCCGCTACCATCAAACCTATTACTTCCATGCACTGCGCTATGGAAGGAAAAAGAACAGAATGAATTACTTGACAAGAGCTTAGAAGTTTTGATTTTCTGGCCTCTGTCAGAAAAATCCTCATTTCTAAGGAGTCTATTATTGTTCCCAAGAAGGGAACTCTTGTTGACGGGGATAGAGAACTTTTTTCTACGTTCACTTTCCACCCGTGAGATCTGAGGAAGGCCAGGACAATGTCCGTATGAGCCTTTGCTTGTGGCAGAGACGACGCTTGAATCAGTATGTCGTCCAAGTAAGGTACTACTGCAATGCCCCTTGGTCTTAGCACCGCTAGAAGGGACCCTAGTACCTTTGTGAAAATTCTTGGAGCAGTGGCTAATCCGAATGGAAGTGCCACAAACTGGTAATGCTTGTCCAGAAAGGCGAACCTTAGGAACCGATGATGTTCCTTGTGGATAGGAATATGTAGATACGCATCCTTTAAATCCACCGTGGTCATGAATTGACCTTCCTGGATGGTAGGAAGAATTGTCCGAATGGTTTCCATTTTGAACGATGGAACCTTGAGAAATTTGTTTAGGATCTTGAGATCTAAGATTGGTCTGAATGTTCCCTCTTTTTTGGTAACTATGAACAGATTGGAGTAGAATCCCATCCCTTGTTCTCCTAATGGAACCGGATGAATCACTCCCATTTTTAACAGTTCTTCTACACAATGTAAGAATGCCTGTCTTTTTATGTGGTCTGAAGACAATTGAGACCTGTGGAACCTCCCCCTTGGGGGTAGCTCCTTGAATTCCAGAAGATAACCTTGGGAGACTATTTCTAGCGCCCAAGGATCCAGAACATCTCTTGCCCAAGCCTGAGCGAAGAGAGAAAGTCTGCCCCCCACCAGATCCGGTCCCGGATCGGGGGCCAACATCTCATGCTGTCTTGGTAGCAGTGGCAGGTTTCTTGGCCTGCTTACCTTTGTTCCAGCCTTGCATTGGCCTCCAGGCTGGCTTGGTTTGAGAAGTATTACCCTCTTGCTTAGAGGATGTAGAACTTGAGGCTGGTCCGTTTCTGCGAAAGGGACGAAAATTTTGTTTAATTTTAGCCTTAAAAGACCTATCCTGAGGAAGGGCGTGGCCCTTACCCCCAGTGATATCTGAAATAATCTCTTTCAAGTCAGGGCCAAACAGCGTTTTCCCCTTGAAAGGTATGTTAAGCAATTTGTTCTTGGAAGACGCATCCGCTGACCAAGATTTTAGCCAAAGCGCTCTGCGCGCCACAATAGCAAACCCTGAATTTTTCGCCGCTAATCTAACTAATTGCAAAGTGGCGTCTAAAGTAAAAGAGTTAGCCAATTTAAGAGCGTGAACTCTGTCCATAATCTCCTCATAAGAAGAATCTTTATCGATCGACTTTTCTAGTTCATCGAACCAGAAACACGCTGCTGTAGTGACAGGAACAATGCATGAAATTGGTTGTAGAAGGTAACCTCGCAATAGATGTACTAGGGGCCTCCTGTGTGGGCAAGACTGGCGTAGACGAAGGAATCATCTTGGGCATCATTTTCTCTAAATTGTTTGTCACATACATCACATCTATTTAAATGAGAAGGAACCTTGGCTTCCTCACATACAGAACATAGTCTATCTGATAGTTCAGACATGTTAAACAGGCATAAACTTGATAACAAAGTACAAAAAACGTTTTAAAATAAAACCGTTACTGTCACTTTAAATTTTAAACTGAACACACTTTATTACTGAATATGTGAAAAAGTATGAAGGAATTGTTCAAAATTCACCAAAATTTCACCAGTGTGTCTTAAAGCCTTAAAAGTATTGCACACCAAATTTGAAAGCTTTAACTCTTAAAATAACGGAACCGGAGCCGTTTTTATATTTAACCCCTATACAGTCCCTGGTATCTGCTTTGCTGAGACCCAACCAAGCCCAGAGGGGAATACGATACCAAATGACGCCTTCAGTAAGCTTTTTCTATGTATCTGAGCTCCTCACACATGCATCTGCATGCCTTGCTTCCCAAAAACAACTGCGCATTAGTGGCGTGAAAATGAGGCTCTGCCTATGATTAGAGAAGGCCCCCAGTGAAAAAGGTGTCCAATACAGTGCCTGCCGTTTCTTTAACATAATTCCCAAGAATAAAATAACTCCTCAAAGCTATAAACTATTAAAAATGCTTATAAATCAATCGTTTTAGCCCAGAAAAATGTCTACCAGTCTTTAAAGCCCTTGTGAAGCCCTTTATTCTTATTTAATAAAAATGGCTTACCGGATCCCATAGGGAAAATGACAGCTTCCAGCATTACCAAGTCTTGTTAGAAATGTGTCATACCTCAAGCAGCAAAATGCTGCTCACTGTTTCCCCCAACTGAAGTTAATTCCTCTCAACAGTCCTGTGTGGAAACAGCCATCGATTTTAGTAACGGTTGCTAAAATCATTTTCCTCTTACAAACAGAAATCTTCATCACCTTTCTGTTTCAGAGTAAATAGTACATACCAGCACTATTTTAAAATAACAAACTCTTGATTGAAGAATAAAAACTACATTTAAACACCAAAAAACTCTAAGCCATCTCCGTGGAGATGTTGCCTGTGCAACGGCAAAGAGAATGACTGGGGAAGGCGGAGCCTAGGAGGGATCATGTGACCAGCTTTGCTGGGCTCTTTGCCATTTCCTGTTGGGGAAGAGAATATCCCACAAGTAAGGATGACGCCGTGGACCGGACACACCTATGTTGGAGAAATTAGACTTATTTTTAGCCTTGAAAGGTCTATCCTGTGGAAGGGCATGGCCCTTTCCCCCAGTGATATCTGAAATAATTTCCTTTAACTCTGGCCCAAATAGGGTCTTACCCTTGAAAGGAATATTAAGTAATTTTGTTTTGGACGACACATCCGCCGACCAAGACTTTAACCAAAGCGCTCTGCGCGCCACAATTGCAAAACCAGAATTTTTCGCCGCTATTTAGCCAACTGGAAAGCGGCGTCTGTAATGAAAGAATTAGCCAACTTCAGGGCGTGAATTCTGTCCATGACTTCATCATAAGAAGTCTCCTTTTGGAGCGAGTTTTCTAGTTCCTCAAACCAAAAAGCCGCTGAAGTGGTTACAGGAATAATGCAAGAAATTGGTTGAAGAAGAAAACCCTGTTGAACAAAGATTTTCTTAAGTAAACCTTCTAATTTTTTATCCATAGGATCTTTGAAAGCGCAACTGTCTTCTATTGGTATAGTCGTGCTCTTAGCTAGCGTTGAAACTGCCCCCTCTACCTTAGGGACCGTCTGCCATGCGTCCCTTCTAGATTCAACAATTGGGAACATTTTCTTAAATATAGGAGGGGGAACAAAGGGTACACCTGTCTTCTCCCACTCCTTAGTCACGATATCCGCCACCCTCTTAGGTATCGGAAATGCATCAGTGTGTACTGGGACCTCTAAGAATTTGTCCATTTTACACAATTTTTCAGGGATCACCAAAGGATCACAATCCTCAAGTGTAGCTAGGACCTCCTTAAGTAGGGCGCAGGGGTGTTCTAGCTTAAATTTAAATGCTATGGCATCAGGCTCTGCCTGCTGAGAAACTTTCCCTGTGTCAGAAATTTCTCCCTCAGACAGGCCCTCCCTCACCGCCAAGTCAGATTGATGTGAGGGCACTACAGATAAATTATCCTCTGCGTCAGCTTGCTCATTTTCTGTGTTTAAAACTGAGCAATCACGCTTCCTAGGAAAAGCTGGCAGTTTGGATAAAAATGCTGAGAGAGACAACCCCTCCTTAGGCTTCCAAGCCATAGCGGGGAACATGGGAGACAACCCACCTCTCAGCAAACTAGCAATATCTAATGCCCTGAACCAATCCAACCTCAAAACCCAAAAAGAGCTCGCAGAATGGCTCCCGGACACCTTTTCATCCTGGTACCACTGTGCTTAACTGTACCATTACGTCACCACACACAGACACAGATCCTCGCTCCTCCGGCCACTTACACCATTTGAAACCCTATGTACACAAAACTGTCTACCAAAACACCTTATCTCCATACTATATACCATGCTGCAAAAAAGCGATACTAGAAACCTACCTACGTATGTGAGAAGCTGGCAAGGCGAACTCGGGGTCGAACTAGATCCTGAAGACTGGACCAAAATATTCGAAGCCACCAAAAGGTGCTCGGTATCCGCCAAATCCCAGGAAACACAATACAAATTCTTGAGTAGATGGTACCTAACCCCCCAAAGACTCAAAAGAATATACCCCAATTCGACTGATAAGTGCTGGAGGGGATGCGGCCAAATAGGCTCGATGGTACACATATGGTGGGACTGCCCCAAACTAGGAGACTTTTGGAAAGAGATCTTTGCCGAGATCAACCAAAAACTAGACACAACGATCCACCCCACTCCTTTGACGCTACTCTACCATGACTTACCAAAACTCTCTTCCACACATGACAGAGCCCTCCTTACGATCATGTTGAATGGAGCTAAAGCCCTCATCCCCCAAAAATGGAAAACCAACTCTATCCCCACTCTCCCAGAGTGGCGATCATTAGTCTCCACACATCTCCAACTGGAAAGGTTCCATTACCTTAAAGTGGGCCAACCAGATGTACACGACTTAATGCTGTTGACATGGACAGGAAATCCAATCGGATGATTGGACTTAGAGAAGACTGGAGGATAAACCTGAGTTATCCACCAGAATCTTCCTCTCCCTTATATGAATGACACACACGAGCATCCTTGACCTTGCCCCTTCCTTCCTCCCTCCTCCTCTCCTCCCCCCCCCTCCTCTCCTTCATCCCTCATTCCCTAACTTTTAGTACTACTGTTAGTACTAATATTATTATTATATGTTTATTTTACTACCTTGATTGTACAGATGTATTACTAGTCTGCTCTACGCTTATTGTTCAGTTATATACTTGTAAAAAAGAGAAAATAAGGCTAAAACCCACATACAGAACCGGCAAGGGTAGAAGTCGGCCCCTTGGACACACCATCAACCAACTCCGTGAAACCTTGGACTGTGATTGTACCACATGTTCTTATGATCTTATTAAGCCGGACTGGCCGAACCCCCATAGTATACACTTCTTGCTGCTGTTTGTGACCCTTTTATGTTTGTTTGAACTTAAATAAAGATTTGCCTTTAAAAAAAAATAAAAAAAAAAAAAAAAAAATGCTGAGAGAGAAATATCCATTACTGCCGCTAACTGTTGCATAGTAATCGCAATTGGTACGTTAGATGTACTGGGCATCGCTTGCGCGAGCATAGCTGGTATTGACACAGAAGGGGATAGCGAGCTATCTTCACACCCTTCAGCTAAAGAATCATCTTGGGCTATATCTTTAAGTGTAATTGTACGGTCCTTAAGCTGTTTGGACGCTATAGCACATTTCACACATAAATTCAATGGGGGAACCACCTTGGCCTTTGAACATAGAGAACATAGGCTATCTGAAGGTTCAGACATGTTTAACAGACTTAAAAGTAACTTCAATGCAATAAAATTTATTTTTGACAAAAACGTTACTGTCTCTTTAAATAACAAAAGTGCACACTTTATTACTGAAACATCAAAAAACCATCAAAAACACATCCGATTTTTATGAAAATTTCACCACAGTGTCATAATGCTTTGAAAAGGTTGCACACAAATTTTCAGACCAATTAACCCCTTGCCCAAACTGGAGCTAATAACAGCAGTTAACCCGTTAACACACTACAGTACTCTGCCACAGCTTGCCCTGTGGCTTTTACCTTCCTTAGGGTTATTTTGGTAAGAATATAAGCCTCCCTGGAGCCCTTCCTGATGCCTCCGGACTCCCCACGTGAAGCTGCATGAACTGGCTAGTCAAAACAAGTGCACAATTGAGGCGCGAAAATGAGGCTTCCTTCCTCTGCATACCAGAGAGGAGGGGCCTTTCTGACTAGATTAGGTGTCCAACTAAGTGCCAGGCGCAAATAAATCCCCAAAAGTGTTAAGTTGATAAAAAAAAAAAAAAAACATTTAAGTTGAAAACTTGCTAAAAAGCAATCGATTAGCCCACAATAGTGTCAACCAGCATAAGCCCTTAAAATAAGCCATCCTTTTATTGCTGAATCTAATAACAATGGCTTACCTATCCCAGAGGGAATTTCTGACAGTCTTCTAGCATTACTGGGTCTTGTTAGAAAAATGACTGATCATACCTGAAGCAGTTAAGCCTGCAAACTGTTCTCCCCAACTGATGTTATCTGGTTTCAACAGTCCTGCGTGGGAACAGCAATGGATTTTAGTTACTGGTGCTAAAATCATAGTCCTCTTAGCAGAAATCTTCTTCACTTTCTGCTGCAGAGTAAATAGTACAAGCCGGCACTATTTTAAAATAAACTCTTGATAGAAGAAATAAAAAACATAATTTATGCTTACCTGATAAATTCCTTTCTTCTGTTGTGTGATCAGTCCACGGGTCATCATTACTTCTGGGATATAACTCCTCCCCAACAGGAAATGCAAGAGGATTCACCCAGCAGAGCTGCATATAGCTCCTCCCCTCTACGTCAGTCCCAGTCATTCGACCAAGAATCAACGAGAAAGGAGTAACCAAGGGTGAAGTGGTGACTGGAGTATAATTTAAAAGAAATTTACCTGCCTTAAAACAGGGCGGGCCGTGGACTGATCACACAACAGAAGAAAGGAATTTATCAGGTAAGCATAAATTATGTTTTCTTCTGTTATGTGTGATCAGTCCACGGGTCATCATTACTTCTGGGATACCAATACCAAAGCAAAAGTACACGGATGACGGGAGGGATAGGCAGGCTCATTATACAGAAGGAACCACTGCCTGAAGAACCTTTCTCCCAAAAATAGCCTCCGAAGAAGCAAAAGTGTCAAATTTGTAAAATTTGGAAAAAGTATGAAGCGAAGACCAAGTTGCAGCCTTGCAAATCTGTTCAACAGAGGCCTCATTCTTAAAGGCCCAAGTGGAAGCCACAGCTCTAGTGGAGTGAGCTGTAATTCTTTCAGGAGGCTGCTGTCCAGCAGTCTCATAGGCTAAACGTATTATGCTACGAAGCCAAAAAGAGAGAGAGGTAGCAGAAGCTTTTTGACCTCTCCTCTGTCCAGAATAAACGACAAACAGGGAAGAAGTTTGGCGAAAATCTTTAGTTGCCTGCAAGTAGAACTTGAGGGCACGAACTACATCCAGATTGTGTAGAAGACGTTCCTTCTTTGAAGAAGGATTTGGACACAAGGATGGAACAACAATCTCTTGATTGATATTCCTGTTAGTGACTACCTTAGGTAAGAACCCAGGTTTAGTACGCAGAACTACCTTGTCTGAGTGAAAAATCAGATAAGGAGAATCACAATGTAAGGCTGATAACTCAGAGACTCTTCGAGCCGAGGAAATAGCCATTAAAAACAGAACTTTCCAAGATAACAATTTTATATCAATGGAATGAAGGGGTTCAAACGGAACACCCTGTAAAACGTTAAGAACTAAGTTTAAACTCCATGGCGGAGCAACAGCTTTAAACACAGGCTTGATCCTAGCTAAAGCCTGACAAAAGGCCTGGACGTCTGGATTTTCTGACAGACGCCTGTGTAACAAGATGGACAGAGCTGAAATCTGTCCCTTTAATGAACTAGCTGATAGACCCTTTTCTAAACCTTCTTGTAGAAAGGACAATATCCTAGCGATCCTAACCTTACTCCAAGAGTAACCTTTGGATTCGCACCAGTATAGGTATTTACGCCATATTTTATGGTAAATCCTTCTGGTAACAGGCTTCCTAGCCTGTATCAGGGTATCAATAACCGACTCAGAAAAACCACGTTTTGATAAAATCAAGCGTTCAATTTCCAAGCAGTCAGCTTCAGAGAAGTTAGATTTTGATGTTTGAATGGACCCTGTATCAGAAGGTCCTGTCTTAGAGGTAGAGACCAAGGCGGACAGGATGACATGTCCACTAGATCTGCATACCAAGTCCTGCGTGGCCATGCAGGCGCTATTAGAATCACTGATGCTCTCTCCTGTTTGATTTTGGCAATCAATCGAGGAAGCAGCGGGAAGGGTGGGAACACATAAGCCATCCCGAAGTTCCAAGGTGCTGTCAAAGCATCTATCAGAACCGCTCCCGGATCCCTGGATCTGGACCCGTAGAGAGGAAGTTTGGCGTTCTGGCGAGACGCCATGAGATCTATCTCTGGTTTGCCCCAACGTCGAAGTATTTGGGCAAAGATCTCCGGATGAAGTTCCCACTCCCCCGGATGAAAAGTCTGGCGACTCAAGAAATCCGCCTCCCAGTTCTCCACTCCCGGGATGTGGATTGCTGATAGGTGGCAAGAGTGAGACTCTGCCCAGCGAATTATCTTTGATACTTCCATCATTGCTAGGGAGCTTCTTGTCCCTCCCTGATGGTTGATGTAAGCTACAGTCGTGATGTTGTCCGACTGAAACCTGATGAACCCCCGAGTTGTTAATTGGGGCCAAGCCAGAAGGGCATTGAGAACTGCTCTCAATTCCAGGATGTTTATTGGAAGGAGACTCTCCTCCTGATTCCATAGTCCCTGAGCCTTCAGAGAATTCCAGACAGCGCCCCAACCTAGTAGGCTGGCGTCTGTTGTTACAATTGTCCAGTCTGGCCTGCTGAATGGCATCCCCCTGGACAGGTGTGGCCGATAAAGCCACCATAGAAGAGAATTTCTGGTCTCTTGATTCAGATTCAGAGTAGGGGACAAATCTGAGTAATCCCCATTCCACTGACTTAGCATGCACAATTGCAGCGGTCTGAGGTGTAGGCGTGCAAAAGGTACTATGTCCATTGCCGCTACCATTAAGCCGATCACCTCCATGCATTGAGCTACTGACGGGTGTTGAATGGAATGAAGGACACGGCATGCATTTTGAAGTTTTGTTAACCTGTCTTCTGTCAGGTAAATCTTCATTTCTACAGAATCTATAAGAGTCCCCAAGAATGGAACTCTTGTGAGAGGAAAAAGAGAACTCTTCTTTTCGTTCACTTTCCATCCATGCGACCTTAGAAATGCCAGAACTAACTCTGTATGAGACTTGGCAGTTTGAAAGCTTGAAGCTTGTATTAGAATGTCGTCTAGGTACGGAGCTACCGAAATCCCTCGCGGTCTTAGTACCGCCAGAAGGGCACCCAGAACCTTTGTGAAGATTCTTGGAGCCGTAGCCAATCCGAATGGAAGAGCTACAAACTGGTAGTGCCTGTCTAAGAAGGCAAACCTTAGATACCGGTGATGATCCTTGTGAATCGGTATGTGAAGGTAAGCATCTTTTAAATCCACTGTGGTCATGTACTGACCCTTTTGGATCATGGGTAAGATTGTCCGAATAGTTTCCATTTTGAACGATGGAACTCTTAGGAATTTGTTTAGAATCTTTAAATCTAAGATTGGCCTGAAAGTTCCCTCTTTTTTGGGAACCACAAACAGGTTTGAGTAGAACCCTTGTCCTTGTTCCGACCGCGGAACCGGATGGATCACTCCCATTAATAACAGATCTTGTACACAGCGTAGAAACGCTTCTTTCTTTATCTGGTTTGTTGACAACCTTGACAGATGAAATCTCCCTCTTGGGGGAGATAATTTGAAGTCTAGAAGGTATCCCTGAGATATGATCTCTAGCGCCCAGGGATCCTGAACATCTCTTGCCTAGGCCTGGGCGAAGAGAGAAAGTCTGCCCCCCACTAGATCCGGTCCCGGATCGGGGGCTCTCGGTTCATGCTGTCTTTGGGGCAGCAGCAGGTTTCCTGGCCTGCTTGCTCTTGTTCCAGGACTGGTTAGGCTTCCAGCCTTGCCTGAAGCGAGCAACAGCTCCCTCCTGTTTTGGTGCAGTGGAGGTTGATGCTGCTCCTGTTTTGAAATTCCGAAAGGGACGAAAATTAGACTGTCTAGCCTTAGCTTTGGCTTTGTCTTGAGGTAGGGCGTGGCCCTTACCTCCTGTAATGTCAGCGATAATTTCTTTCAAACCGGGCCCAAATAACGACTGCCCCTTGAAAGGTATATTAAGTAATTTGGACTTAGAAGTAACATCAGCTGACCAGGATTTTAGCCACAGCGCCCTACGTGCCTGTATGGCGAATCCTGAGTTCTTAGCCGTAAGTTTGGTTAAATGTACTACGGCCTCCGAAATGAATGAATTAGCTAGTTTAAGGACTCTAAGCCTGTCCGTAATGTCGTCTAGCGTAGATGAGCTAAGGTTCTCTTCCAGAGACTCAATCCAAAATGCTGCCGCAGCCGTAATCGGCGCGATACATGCAAGGGGTTGCAATATAAAACCTTGTTGAACAAACATTTTCTTAAGGTAACCCTCTAGTTTTTTATCCATTGGATCTGAAAAGGCACAGCTATCCTCCACCGGGATAGTGGTACGCTTAGCTAAAGTAGAAACTGCTCCCTCCACCTTAGGGACCGTTTGCCATAAGTCCCGAGTGGTGGCGTCTATTGGAAACATCTTTCTAAATATTGGAGGGGGTGAGAACGGCACACCGGGTCTATCCCACTCCTTAGTAACAATTTCAGTTAGTCTCTTAGGTATAGGAAAAACGTCAGTACTCGCCGGTACCGCAAAGTATTTATCCAACCTACACAGTTTCTCTGGTATTGCAACTGTGTTACAATCATTGAGAGCTGCTAAGACCTCCCCTAGTAATACACGGAGGTTCTCCAATTTAAATTTAAAATTTGAAATATCTGAATCCAATCTGTTTGGATCAGAACCGTCACCCACAGAATGAAGCTCTCCGTCCTCATGCTCTGCAAGCTGTGACGCAGTATCAGACATGGCCCTAGTATTGTCAGCGCACTCTGTTCTCACCCCAGAGTGATCACGCTTGCCTCTTAGTTCTGGTAATTTAGACAAAACTTCAGTCATAACAGTAGCCATATCTTGTAATGTTATCTGTAATGGCCGCCCAGATGTACTAGGCGCCATAATATCACGCACCTCCCGGGCGGGAGATGCAGGTACTGCCGCGTGAGGCGAGTTAGTCGGCATAACTCTCCCCTCGCTGTTTGGTGAAATTTGTTCACATTGTACAGATTGACTTTTATTTAAAGTAGCATCAATACAGTTAGTACATAAATTTCTATTGGGCTCCACCTTGGCATTGGAACAAATGACACAGATATCTTCCTCTGAGTCAGACATGTTTAACACACTAGCAATAAACTTGCAACTTGGTTATAATCTTTTTTAGCAAAAACGTACTGTGCCTCAAAGAGGTACTAAACGATTAAATGACAGTTGAAATAATGAACTGAAAAACAGTTATAGCATCAAACTTTAAAACAACACAACTTTTAGCAAAGGTTTGTTCCCATTAGTAAAATAACAATAATTAAATTTGACATAAAAATTACAGAGCAACGTTTTTATTCACAGTCAATATAAAATTCTCACAGCTCTGCTGAGAGAATCTACCTCCCTCCAAAGAAGTTTGAAGACCCCTGAGATCTGTCAGAGATGAACCGGATCATGCAGGAAAAATAAGAGTAACTGACTTGAATTTTTTGATGCGTAGCAAAGAGCGCCAAAAACGGCCCTCCCCCTCACACACAGCAGTGAAGAGAAACGAAACTGTCACAATTAAAACCAAACAACTGCCAAGTGGAAAATAATGCCCAAATATTTATTCACTCAGTACCTCAGAAATGTAAACGATTCTACATTCCAGCAAAAACGTTTAACATGATAAATACTTATTAAAAGGATTAGTGACTTTTAACAGAGTAGTTCCGGTGAAATACCATCCCCAGAATACTGAAGTGTATACATACATGTCATTATAACGGTATGGCAGGATTTTCTCATCAATTCCATTCAGAAAATAAAAACTGCAACA
>NW_026512944.1:0-2500 GCF_027579735.1 Bombina bombina | reverse complement strand
CTCCACCCCCAATCTCTTTATAACTGTCGACAACTCCATAATTACCCCTACCCCGCATGCCCGATGTCTCGGGGTCACATTTGACTCAGATCTTTCTTTCACTCCTCACATTCAGTCATTGGTTAAAGCCTGCCGCATCCACCTTAAAAACATCTCTAAAATTAGACACTTCCTTACACATCTAAGATTTTAATCCACTCTCATTCTCTCCCGCCTCGATTACTGCAACTCTGTCCTCTCTGGTCTCCCCACCTACCGCCTAGCTCCTTTACAATCCATAATGAATGCCTCTGCCAGACTTATCTTCCTTACATGTCGCTCATCATCTGCTGCACCTCTCTGCCAATCTCTTCACTGGCTTCCTCTTGCCTCTAGGATCAAACACAAAATTCTCATTCTGACATACAAAGCCCTTAACTGCACTGCTCCCTCCTATATCTCAAACCTTGTCTCCAGATACTCTCCCGTCCCCATCGCTCTGCTCACGACCTCCTACTCTCCTCCTCTCTTGTCACCTCATCACACTCCCGTTTACAGGACTTCTCCAGACTGGCTCCCATCTTGTGGAACTCTCTGCCTCGCTTCACAAGACTCTCTTCTAGTTTTAAAAGCTTCAAGTGCTCCCTAAAGACTCTACTGTTCAGGGATGCATACAACCTACGCTAACCTTTCTTTATACCAGTTCCTCTCCTCCATTGCTATCCCCTGAACCCCATTAGCATGTAAGCCTAAGAGTCCAGCTGTTTGTTGATCACCTTCTCAAGAGCTGACTACAACAGTGCAACTCTTGGCAGGGCCCTCTACCCATTTGATCCCTATAATTGTTTTGTTGTACTCCGCCTTTGTTAATAACGCTGCGGAATCTGTTGGCGCTCTACAAATAACCGATAATAATAATAATAATAATAATAAAAATAAAAGGAATTTTATGCTTAAAGTTTGTGCTCATAGCTGCCGTGGAATCTTCGGCTAGCGTGGACATGCATGAAGGTTCTGCTGTTGGATATGGTAAAACTATGGGGTCTGTTCATTAAGACAGGAATGGCAGGTGAACTGACACATTTCAATTCCCACCATTAACTAGGCATTATGTAGGGCCAAACCCAGTGAGTATGAAGTACCGAGTTAGCCCTGAACAATACATTGTTAATGCTGTGTACAAGTCACCTAAAATAGGAAAATGACAGGTGAATTGTATGCAGCATTAAAGGGACACTAAACTCAATTTTATTCTTTAATGATTCAGATAGAGCATGCAATTTTAACAGGAATGTAAAGCTTTTTGGTTGAGAACCTGGGTTATGCTTGCATATTGGTTTTCTAAATGTAGCCACCAATAAGCAAGCACTATTCAATGCTGAACCTAAAATGGTCTGGCTCCTAAGCTTTAAAATTCATGCTTTTTATATAAAGATAGCAAGAGAACAAAGAAAAATTGATAGGGGTAAATTAGAAAGTTGATTAAAATTGCATGCTCTATCTGAATCATTAAAGGGACCTTAAACACTTAAATTTAATGCTATGAAGTTTTAATGCCCATAGTGTAAATTATAATGTTCTAAATCAAACTACATTTCTTCCCCCTTCATAGCAGCGATCGTAAGTGTGCCTCTGGCTCAGGAGAACAAAGCGGCAGCTATCAAAAAATACTTAAATAAGTTTGTTAATTGTGCAAAATATAGATTGATGAAAATCAGCTCCTCTAATACAGCTGTCATATAAATGGTGATGAATCTCGCTCTCAGCAACTGAGTGAGCAAGCTTCATAGATGCAGGAGACATTTTATGTTGTACGCATGAGCATTTCTATTTACGGGATCGAGCGCCATGTGACCCGTGCTCCGAAAGTAACGTACATT
Source organism: Bombina bombina (assembly GCF_027579735.1). NCBI lineage: Eukaryota > Metazoa > Chordata > Amphibia > Anura > Bombinatoridae > Bombina > Bombina bombina. Next base: position 641 of record NW_026512944.1, on the reverse strand, counting down.
ACAATATGGAGGCGCTCATCATGTTAAACAGTCTGCAGTTGAAATTAAACTTTCAAAGGGATTTACATAATCAGAAGAAGGTCAATTGGTATTTTCATAATAATAAAAAGGTTATTCTACAATTTGTATACTTAATAAAATCTATAATTGTTAAATGTAGAAAATGTTTAAAGGTCCCTTTAAAAAAAGAAATTGATTTAGTATCCCTTTAACGATGCTATGTGCAGGGCCAATTCAGCTCTTCAGAATCTCCTGAATCTATGAGTTAAATCTCCTGAGGAGATGCTCGCTGGGTTTGGCATTTCATAATGCATTGTTAGTGAAAGATTTCAAATCACCTACTATTCATCTCTTTGTGAATAGAGCACTATGTCTGCAAACTTATTGGGAAGCTATGCAGACAGAGCTGGTGTGTAGGGATGGGCGAATGTTTTGCAACATTCGAAAAATTAAATTAACTTTAACATTATTTTTTTTCGAATTTCAAAAGTTTGTGCAACATTTGTTTAATGTAATAGTATTTATTATGCTATCTTTAAATGTAATATCACATTTGAACTTTTCTATTTAGAATATTGCATAATTTGAACTGAATTGTGCAATATTTGAATTAGAAAAATTTGAATCAATATATTTGGAAT